>NC_041394.2:33961469-34261469 GCF_900747795.2 Erpetoichthys calabaricus
CTTATATGGCGTTCGTTTATAAAACAGCGGAGAAGCTGTATAAAGGCAGCTTCACAAAAAAACAGATCCTTAACAAATTGTTATTGGTATATTTTCCCTCAGTTTAAAAAGGTTTTCTTTTCTTCTTAATAAAAATTTAAAAGCAGTACTTTGCCGCTGCAAATATAGTGGACAATGGTTTAAAGGAGTACATATTTAAAATTGGTGATAAGAGTAAAATGTTTGGCAAATGAAGCTCTTCATAAAGAGCTAAATGAACACATTGAAGAACTATTATTTGCGTACAGCCACCGAAACTTTGTAACAGCACAAGACTTCAGATAACGTGTCTGCAAAAGAACCTAATTAAGGCCACTATTTTTACTGGCAGTGGCTCAGGGGAGACGGTTTTTATTCCTTGCATCCCCATTATACCCTCTGATCTCCCATTTCAATTCAAACGCCTCCAATTTCCAGTAAGGCTCTGCTTCGCAATGACAATTAAGTCTCAGGGACAAACCCTATAAAAGGTTGGCATTGATTTGAGGCAAGACTACTTTTCACATGGCCAACTGTATGTTGCATGCTCAAGAGTAAACTCAGCGCACAGCTTGGTCATATTACAACCGGAGGGCCGAACTGACAACATGGTATATAAAGAGATCCTTAACAAATAATTATTTGTATATTTTCCCTCATTTTAAAAATGTTTACTTTTCTTCTTAATAACAATTTTAAGGCAGTACTTCGCCGCTGCGAAGCGCGGGTATTTTGCTAGTCAAAATGGATGGATCTATAATAATAAAAGGCAAGGCCCTCACTGACTGACTGACTGACTCACTGACTGACTGACTCACTCATCACTAATTCTCCAACTTCCCGTGTAGGTGGAAGGCTGAAATTTGGCAGGCTCATTCCTTACAGCTTACTTACAAAAGTTAGGCAGGTTTCATTTCGAAATTCAAAGCGTAATGGTCATAACTGGAACATATTTTTTGTCCATACACTGTAATGGAGGAGGCGGAGTCACGTATCGCGTCATCACGCCTCCTACGTAATCACGTGAACTAAAAACAAGGAAGACATTTACAGCACGAGTCACACGCGGGAACGAAGGTAAATGACGTTAATTTTTGACTGTCTTTTAATACTGTGTGAGCATACATATTAACACATGTGCAATTAAACGTGTGCATTTACGGGGTGATTTCTGAGGCTTAAAAGCTCACCTTTTATCAAACGCGGGAAGAAAGGTAACTGACGTTGTTCACTGTCTTTTAATACTGTGTAACCATACATATTAACACATGTCCAATTAAACGTGTGCATTTACGGGGTGATTTCTCAGGCTTAAAAGCTCGCCTTTTACTAAAAAGGTAAATGCAAAACTATTTTCAATCAGTTTATTGAAACGCTCCCGTTAAGGATTGCAATAACATATTCGTGAGATAAAAGAACGAAGTAGGGGGAAATGGAGGAACAGCCGCAAACAGCGAAGAGCAAAAAATTAATTAAACAATTGAGAACGGAGCGAGTTAAGCATACAAGCATGTTCATAAGGGAAACAAAGCACGGTGTAAAACGTAAGTTTAAATTAAGTTTATAGAAACGCTCCCGCTGCGGATTGCAATAACATATTCGCGAGATAAAAGTTTCATGAGAAGACACGAGGTATAAACGAAGCACACGCCGTGGCGCAACGTTAGGGGCAACAGTTTCAACCATTCTATGATCTGCTTCTCGCAACTGAAAGACGGCACATGGCGGATGTTAGCCGACTTGCTGACCGCAACGTTAGGGGCTTCAACTATGGCGCTGACGCAACATCTCAGTGCCAACACTTTGCAGACTGTACTTAAAAGACACGCCCTCCTCACTGGACAGTTAAAAACACCAATCAAACTAACGATGACATCAAGTATTACCCAATCAAAAGTAGGAAAGGAGGCATCTTCATAAAATGCGTGTGGGATGATTTGCATGAGACGCTGCTTTAAAAAAAAATGATAAAAAAAATACGGGATAAATCCCGTCCAGTATTGATTCAAAACGGGACGCGCAATTTCATTCTCAAACGCGGCACGATTCCGTATTTTAAAGGACGGGTGGGAACCCTACAGTGCCAGGTAACCACCCATACAATCAGATTGTGATTCAGACTAGGAATGCAATGAATGTAATTACCCCGATCTACATACAAGGCGAAAGTCTTGCAACATTCAAAGATGATGGTTTGGGATAATTAGTACTTATTAAGTACAACATTGAACATAAAAGAGCTTATGAAGCCTTGAACCGAAAAAAGCAAGATCTCAGAGATCGTAAAAAAAAAAAGGAGGTAATGTCCTTTTACTCGCTGTAGATTTTAGTCAAACATTACCAGTTATTCCACGAGGGAGACCAGCAGATGAACTCAACGCGTGTTTAAAATCCATGCTTCTCCCACGGTCGGTTATATGTCGCGTGTTCTCGGGTAGGTACACCAAAAAATTTATACATTTAAGAATGTAATGGGCAAAGAAAAAATGAGGTATACCCGAAGGCACTGCAGTAGTACTCAATGTAACTTTACTTCTTAAATGTTAATGTTTTACTGTTTAATAATTTATACACTTCTTATATATTGTTCAAATTCTTTTATCAAAATACCAGTGACAGCGCAATGCACGATAACATGGAGTGAATACACCATACGCATCTGCCCACGGCCGCCCTGGTGTGCGCAGATAGGAGTTGATTCTAAAATAAAATAAACATAAAAAGAGTAATACATTCATCACCCATAAAGCGGATAGCAGACGTGACGTATTATATGTGTACCACATTTCAAGTCAATACGTGAAACGGTTTGCAAGCTACATGTGATTTAAAATCCTGGACAGACCAACGAAAAGCCACGGTAGCAAATTATACAAGAAGATTTTACTGTTTAATAATTTATATTTATATGAAATGTGCTTCTTATATATTACTTCATATTCTCATATGATAATGATGTTAATGTTGTTTATATTGATTTCTATGTTATTGTAAGTGCATCTATGTGTGTATATGTATGTATGTATGTGTATATATATATGACAGAAACACTCATAACAATGACAACACAATTACATTGACAATCATGTTACGTTATTTTTAAAATGTTTCCTTTACTTTTTCATAACCTCTTTAACACACTACTTCTCCGCTGCGAAGCGCGGGTATTTTGCTAGTATACTAATAAAAGGCAATGCCCTCACTGACTCACTCATCACTAACTCTCCAACTTCCCGTGTAGGTAGAAGGCTGAAATTTGGCAGGCTCATTCCTTACAGCTTACTTACAAATGTTAAGCAGGTTTCATTTCGAAATTCTACGCATAACGGTCATAACGGTTGACAACATCCGCCATGTTAAACTTTCTTATTTATGGCCCCATCTTCACGAAATTTGGTAGGCGACTTCCCTGTGCTAACCGAAACCGATGTACATACTTATTTCGGTGGTATGACGCCACTGTCAGCCGCCATATTGAACTTTCCAAAGGTCTTTGTTACTTATGGGCCCATCTTCAAGAAATTTGGTACACGGGTTCCCAACGCTAACTGAATCCTACTTACGTACATATATACGTCCATAGCCTGCAGCTCGGTCGCCGTGTGAGGCGGCGTTGGGTCCCCCATCCCCACGCCTCCCACGTAGTTGGCTGCCTGCCTATATAAGGCCGTCTGTCGCGCCTGTCTCTTCATTCCCTTCTTTGCTTCGCCACGGTATTCACGTCTCCCTGCTGATAACTGCAGCCTTTTTATTTAATCCACAGCTTCTCCGCTGTTTCATTGTTCGTTTATTACGATTATAGTTATTGTGTAGATATTTTAGACTTAGTTTACATTGTTCAGGTACCCATTTCCTTTATCGTTCCAACCGTACCCCCATTAACATGTCTATTGAGGTGATCACCATCGATCAAAGAACTGTCACTTACCGAGTGGTTTCCATGCCCAGAGATGGCGACTGCCTTTTCCATGCTCTGTGTTACATATTGCACAGCCATATCAGGCTCACTCTTGATATCCGGAGGAACATTGTGTCTTATGTATTGAATGACTGGGACAGGTTCAAGGTGTGGACTGATGACAGTACAGGAGATAATTATACTACACAGGAGCACTATAAGAGTGAAATGCTTAAGCCCTTCACCTATGGTTCTGCATGTGAGTTGATGGCTGCCACTGAATTGTTCGGTTGTTGCTTTCAAGTGTACTGAAATGGCCAAATATTTTACACCTTTGGACAACCGTCAATGCCTCTTAAACATCTTAGATTCACAGGTGACGATTTGAGTAGTGGACACTTTGATGTTTATGAATGTTTAAACTCTCAAAAGCTGGATGCGAAGTTATCGATGAAACCCATTTCAATTCAAACGCCTCCAATTTCCAGTAAGGCTCTGCTTCACAATGACAATTAATAAGTCTCAGGGACAGACCCTACAAAAGGTTGGCATTGATTTGAGGCAAGATTGCTTTTCACAAGGCCAACTATACGTTGCATGCTCAAGAGTAAGCTCAGTGCACAGCTTGGTCATATTACAACCGGAGGGCCGAATTGACAATGTGGTATACAAAAAGATCCTTAACAAATAATTATTGGTATATTTTCCCTCAGTTTAAAAAGGTTTACTTTTCTTCTTAATAAAAATCTTAAAGCAGTACTTCGCCGCTGCGAAGCACGGGTATTTTGCTAGTGTGCTTATAATACTTTTCTAATACGTGGAAATTACCAATTTTAAGAATACATTTTTCTGTATAGGTTAGATAAGGGGCCAGACCATCTCACTGGCACCTCTTCATCCAGAGAAGCACTGCTGAACTCCTTACCCAGATACTGAAAGTGACCCAAAAAACTGGTAATCCAAATTATGTGAAGTGAGGGTAATCAAACATCTGGATATTACATTAGAGCAATTTAGAAGAGAAAAGGCCACTCAGCCCAACAAAGCTCATCAATCATCTTCATCTAATTTATCTAAAATGATTTCAAGTCAACTTTTGAAGGTCCTAAAGTCTTACGGTCTACCTCACTTCTTCTTAAGTTACCCCATGTGTCCATATTTCTCTCTATGAAGCAAAATCTTCTGAGTCTTATCCAGAATTTACCTTATCAAGTTTCCACCTGTGCCCTCGTGGTCTTGTTGAGCTCACTTTAAAGTGACAGCTGGGGGTCCAGTAGACTAATTCCCTTCATAGTTTTAAACAAGTCAATCATGCCCTCCTCTTAATCTGTTTGCTTTAATCTTTCCTCATAATTCATCCCCTGCAGGTTTGGAATCAGCCTAGCAGGTCTTCTGTTGACTTTCTCTGGGGCTGCTGTGTCTTTTTTGTAATATGGAGACCTCCCTTGACTTGTACTTGATACATCAACGGCGATATATAATCTAACATTCATTTAGCCTTCTATATTGTGAGCTACTTTTGAAGCCCATTCTTATATTATTGCTCATTCAATATTTTAAAATAAATAGGATCATATGTGAAAAGAATGTTTTGTCAAATTTTTTATAACTACATTCGATGGCTTTATTTTTGGTTCCAATTATTTGACTAAAATAAGTAGTTTGTTGCTTAAAGCCAGAAGCAGCTCTTTTTATAGCTTCACTTTTCTCATCAGAGTTTTTAAACGTGGTCTGATGTTTAGTTTGATAATGTCTTTGTACACTTGATGTACGACACGCAACACTTTCACAGCATAACGCACACATGGAACGATCCTTTTGTTGTACAAATCCATATTCATTAGTCCAAGAGTCTGGAAAAGAGTGATTATCAAGTTTTTGTCTTTTATGAGTCGTTTTAGGGCAGTATATTACTTAATAATAACAAGAGGTTTGTTTTAATGTACAGTTAGGTCCATAAATATTTGGACAGAGGCAACTTTTTTCTAATTTTGGTTCTGTACATTACCACAATGAATTTGAAATGAAACAACTCAGATGCAGTTGAAGTGCAGCCTTTCAGCTTTAATTCAGTGGGGTGAACAAAACAATTGTATAAAAATGTGAGGCAACTAAAGGATTTTTTAACACAATCCCTTCATTTCAGGGGCTCAAAAGTAATTGGACAAATTAAATAACTGGAAATAAAATGTTCATTTCTAATACTTGGTTGAAAACCCTTTGCTGGCAATGACAGCCTGAAGTCTTGAACTCCTGGACATCACCAGATGCTGGGTTTCCTCCTTTTTAATGCTCTGCCAGGCCTTTACTGCAGCGGCTTTCAGTTGGTTTGTTTGTGGGCCTTTCTGTCTGAAGTTTAGTCTTCAACAAGTGAAATGCATGCTCAGTTGGGTTAAGATAAGGTGACTGACTTGGCCATTCAAGAATTTTCCACTTCTTTGCTTTAATAAACTCCTGGGTTGCTTTGGCTGTATGTTTTGGGTCATTGTCCATTTGTATCATGAAACGCCGCCCAATCAATTTGACTGCATTTAGCTGGATTTGAGCAGACAGTATGTCTCTGAACACCTCAGAATTCATTCAGCTGCTTCTGTCCTGTGTCACATCATCAATAAACACTAGTGTCCCAGTGCCACTGGCAGCCATGCACACCCAAGCAATCACACTGCATCCACCGTGTTTTTCAGATGATGTGGTATGCTTTGGATAATGAGCTGTTCCACGCCTTCTCCATACTTTTTTCTTGCCATCATTCTGGTAGAGGTTGATCTTGGTTTCATCTGTCCATAGAATTTTTTTCCAGAACTGTGCTGGCATTTTTAGATGTTCTTTAGCAAAGTCCATTCTAGCCCTCCTATTCTTGAGGCTTATGAGTGGCTTTCACCTTGCAGTGCACCCTCTGTATTTACTTTCCTGCAATCTTCTCTTTATGGTAGACTTGGATATCGATACGCCTACCCCCTGGAGAGTGTTGTTCACTTGGTTGGCTGTTGTGAAGGGGTTTCTCTTCACCATGGAAATGATTCTGCGATCATCCACCACTGTTGTCTTCCGTGGACGTCCAGGTCTTTTTGCGTTGCTGAGTTCACCAGTGCTTGCTTTCTTCTCAGGATGTACCAAACTGTAGATTTTGCCACTCATAATATTGTAGCAATTTCTCGGATGGGTTTTTTCTGTTTTCACAGATTAAGGATGGCTTCTTTCATCTGCATGGAGAGCTCCTTTGACCGCATGTTGTCTGTTCACAGTAAAATCTTCCACATGCAAGCGCCACACCTCAAATCAACTCCAGGCCTTTTATCTGCTTAATTGATAATGACATAACGATGGACTTGCCCACACCTGCCCATGAAATAGCCTTTGAGTCAATTATCCAATTACTTTTGAGCCCCTGAAATGAAGGGATTGTGTTAAAAAAATGCTTTAGTTGCCTCACATTTTTATGCAATCGTTTTGTTCACCCCACTGAATTAAAGCTGAAAGTCTGCACTTCAACTGCATTTGAGTTGTTTCATTTAAAATTCATTGTGGTAAGGTACAGAACAAAAATTAGAAAAAAGTTGTCTCTGCCCAAATATTTATGGACCTAACTGTATCACAGCCTGCGCTGAACACATGCTTTCTCTTTACACGTGAGTCGCACACGCAAAACAGAGGTGGGGGCGTGAATCGCAAACAAATGCGCTGTAATTAAAATATAATAACGAGATTTGTTTTAACGTTCCACGGCCTGCACTGAACACATGGTTTCCATTTACATGTGAGTTACATATGCAAAACATAGGTGAGGGCGCGAACACATGCACTGCAATTAAAATTGAATTTTTTACTATATTTTAATTCAATCAGAGGGCCATTGAAAATCATTCCGTGTGCCACACCCACATCCCTGGCTTACAGTATTATCTGTTGGGAGCACTTCTGGGTCGGAAACTAGGGCTGTGGTCCCCCAGGTAGCACCCTCTGGTGGCAGCCAAGGATCTTGAAGTCCCATGCAACCCTGCAGATGTCCAGACTGACACCTTTTGTATGGGAGAATGAACTGCTCCTGGTACTTAGCTTCACCCAGTCCATCCATTAGTCTTTTATCCCCTCAGGGATGAGGATCATAAGACATCCCAGCTGAGTTGCACCTCCATTTACAGAGTCTTTCCATTAGGGGAAGGCCAGCAAAGAATCACCTTCCATGCCCAACGGGATGCTTGTCCATCTTCCATGGCCCTCACAATAGATAATACTTTGACACCAAGGAAAAGTAAGACTTTACAGATGTTCAAGAAAAAAATAATAATCCCACCCTGACCCCCCAACACACACAAGAACATTTGGCTTGGCTAATGACGACAGAGATGTTAAGGTCTAATAACAGGCTTAGAGGTAAGAGCAGGACAGTTCAGATTGTGGTCAAATCTGTCCAAAGGAGCCACAGGTTTACATTCAAAGGATTTTTTAACATGTAAATAAAGCAGGTCAATTTGGTATTATTCATGAGTAATTTTGCTGTTGTTCCTTCCAAAGTCATATTGTTGCACTCACCACATATTATAACTCTGGACTGATTCATCATTAGATTCTTGGTAGCCAATTGAACCCCATTTTCTAAAGGAGGAATATAAACATTACATATGATGTTGTAACTTATTACCTTAGGCAGAAACATTGGACCAGTTCCTACAGCCAATATTTCAATATCCATATTACACATCTTAGTTTAATCGTAACAGGCTTCCTTTTTACATTCCTCATTCACATAGATAATCAGTCCCTCTCCTGCCTTTTTCCACTCTGTCTGATTCCATCAGGTAAAATCCATCCAGGATTAAAACAGAATCTAATAAAATAAGTATAAGACATCTGTCTGTAAAACAAAACGTCATAGTACCTGAACACACCATGACACGACATGAGAGCTGACAATTCATCCATCTTATTTCAAAGTGATCCAATATTCCCCAGTATAGTGAAAGCAGATCAGTTCTGAAACCATTTTGGCTCTTCACCCTCTCCATCTTTGGATGAACTGCTCCTCCAGTAAGGTGAAACAGAGCTGCCCAGGTACTCAGGAATATTTAATATTAGCTACCTGAAGATTTTTGGTGTTGCCAACGTAAGGTAGCCTTCAGATCCTCTTGGCCATCCCTTAGACTTTGCCAGAGTTCATAGGTTGTCTCAAAGGTATTTGATACAAGTCATCCAGAGCTCAGGTTTTTGACGAGAGCAGCAGATTATTTCTAAATTTAAAATCCATTCTTATATGATTTCTCCTGTCCATCTAATTTTAACATTGATTTTTAAAATGTTAATCAAAAACTAGTAACTAGTAAGAAAAAACAGAGAGGTCTTTTTACTGAAGTTGTCATACAGGAGTGATATTGGTGGAATGGTGTTGAGGATGCTGCAGCTCCCTCTATTGGACCGCATGCCAGTAGTAGCTGGTGACCAGTAATGTTGTTAAGATGACTTAAAGTGATTCAGACGTTGTTTACAATGGTGCAGCCTAGAGAGTTAACTTTTTTTATCTTAAATGTGCGGAAGGGCTTCTGCTCTGATTTATTGGCCATTAGAATTTGAGAGTTGGCTTGTGGTGCACAGTAGCTGTAGATTTGTCACTTTGATGCCACACATATAATAATGATTTGGCATATCCAAAAAGCACAGCAAATGTTGGTTCACTATTAATTACACAACAACAGATGGTCAACACATTGTTTCAAATAAACACATAGACATATTTTTTTTCCTCAAAAAACAAAACTAAAACCAATTAATCATTAGTCATAAGGAGTTAAATAATGATCTATAATCGATACTGGACAGTATTCATGGCACTGGAGAGTGTTGTTTGTTGCTTGGACATGCAAGTAAGAATTTCACTGCACTCTGCAGACGTTATACTTTAATGATTATAATTAAAAAGTAATTTCTATCTGTGTGGGTGTCCAGTCCCCTCGAGCAATCTGATTGGTTAGTTTTGCTGTGGTTGTTCAGTCAAATGTGACCAAAACAGGAAGCACCGGGCAAGAGAAATTGACACTCACAAGAATACCGAAGAAAAGCGTAGGAGGAATGCTGAGAGTCGCCTTCAGACATGAGAAGTATTCACAAGAATACGAGTGATGTTTTCACAGTGGATTTATCACGGGTGGTAGTCAAAAAGCAGAGAGGAGGAGAGCATTGTGCTCTAAAATAAGAGAAGCAAGATTTATAGAAATGAGATCAAGAGAGGCAAGACAGGTTGAGACAAAAAAAATAGGAGTAGGACAAATGTTGAGGGTACACGTAATGCAAAAATATCAAATATCAAAAATGTTTACATTTATTCTATGACTCGTCTTTGACAGGTAGCACAGCAAGTGATTAACGTTTTGTCAAATTTATGAACTGTAGAATACCCTGTTTGGAGGGGTGCGGTTTGCATTCCACCCTATTCTCCCTGGAACCCACCCTCACATTGGCTTGAGTTTTTGTTTTCTTCTCCTCTCTCTGGGCATCTGACACTGCGTATGTAATCATATTGGACTCTGACTTTTGCATTAATAACTATTACAGATTTACTGTAAACACTAAATTCGGTACAGTCAATAATAATTTAATTTCTGCCTAATTTTGTTAATCTTCAATTTTTCACTTTGTAATTGTAATTTTTCAGGAAATAAGTTATTTAGATAGGGGTAGAATCTACACAGACAGGGACTGGGCTGATATTCAAACTCAAGTCTGAATGGCCTAAATTCATGACATGAAAATTTCACCTAAATCATTGTCTGAGACGCTTCCTCAATTATTAGAGCCATTAACAGGAAAAATATAACCATAAGAAAATATATGAGAGAACAAGTAAGCCATTCACGTACAGTGCCTATAAAAAGTATTCATCTCTTTGGAAGTTTTCACATTTGATTGTTGTATAACATTGAATCCTAGTGGATTTAATTTGGCTTTCTTCACACAGATCAACAGAAAAAGACTCTTTAATGTCAATGTAAAAACAGATCTCTGCAAAGTGAACTAAATTAATTACTGTATATACTCATGTATAAGTCGGGTCTTAAAACCCGAAAAATCAATCATAAAATCAGACCCCGACTTATACGCCCGATCAAAAATGTGACAGTTACATTTTTTTTTACATCTTCTTGCTTCCTCAAATCTCGCATCAGTTTCTCAGACGCATCTAATTTTGTTGCAGCAGTGCAGTTACCAATTTCTTTTGCTACTTCAACGACTTTTAATTTAAAACCAGCTTCATATTTTCTTCTGATCGAACGCTTCACCATAGATAAGGGATGCTCTTACGATAAAGGTGTATGAGGGTGTGAGATACAAAAAACACAAATCAGTGCAAATGTGGTCACGTAGGCTCAATACATAGAAAAAAAAAGTCAGTGTGCTCCTTGGTTAGGTTCTCAGGTTGGTGTTAGCAAATCATAATCTCTTGGACCAACAATGTGAGTTTTCCAAATTCAACTTATAAGACCGACATTATAAAATACCAGAAATTATATGATAAAATCAAGTCACGACTTATCCGCAAGTATAAACGGTACAAATATAAAACACTAAATAATTGACCACTTATTTTGACACCCCTAAATCCTTACTGGTGCAGCCAATTAGTTTTAGAAGTCACAGAATTAGTTCAATGATGATCACCTGTTTGGGATTTTAATTGATTGGAGTATAAATGCAGCTTAGCTTGATGGTCCATCTTGTAGTGAGTCAATATGGTGGCCTAACCAATACCATGAAGATAAAGGAACACTCCAAGTAACTCTACTGAAAGTCAAGGGATGGAGACAAGAAAATCTCCAAGTCACTGAATATCCCTTGGAGTCCAGTTAATTAAATCATGAAGGAATTGAAAGAGTATGGCACAGCTGTAAATCTGCCAGAGCAGACCATCCACAAAAACCGAGTGATCATGCAGGAACAAGACTAGTAAGAGAGGCCATCAAGAGACCTTTTAGAACTCTGAAGGAGTCACCAGCTACAGCGGCTCAGCGAGGAGAGACTGTGCAGACAACATGATACCTGGGTGCATCACCAGTCACAGCTTCATGGAACAGTGGCAAAGAGAAAGTTACTGTTAAAAAAATGCAGAAGGCACGTGAGAGACTCTCATAGCTAGAAGAAGGTTATATGGCCTGATAAGACCAAAATTCAGCTTTTTGGCCATCAGGTTAAACACCATGTCTGAACTCCACATATTATTATAAGCACACTATTCCTACTTTGAAGCATGCCGGTGGCAGCATCGTGAGGGATGCTTCTCTGCAGCAGGCCTTGGAAGACGTGTGAGGGTAAAAATGAATGCAGCAACATATGGGAAATCCTGGAGGAAAACCTGATGGAGTCTGCAAGAAACATATGCCCTGGGAGAAGATTTGTTTTCTAGTATAACAAGGACCTCAAGCCTAAAGCTAAAGCTACACACAGGAATGACTTGAAAACAATGTGAATGTCCTGGGGTGCCTGAGTCACAGTTCATATGTCAATCCAATTGAGGATTTGTGGTTGGACTTGACAAAGGCTGTTCACTCAAGATCAATGTGCCACCAGAAAGAGCATGAGCAGTTTGGCAATGAATGGGAAGAAACTGCCCGAAAGACCGTGGGTCTGAAGGGTGCAGTTATCCCTCACAAGTAGAGTAGTGCAGCAGTGTCCCTAATAAATAAGTCAATTCAGATTTCTATACATTCAACAAAAAAGAATAAAAACAAGTAAGCCCCCATCTCACACTACAATCATTCTCAGCCACACACATTCTGTTCTGACGCTCAATGTCTCCAACCCTCTTGCACTGCTCCAATCCACAGAGCTCACTCCAGCCTCTTACTATAGAATTTGGTGTGTTAACATCCTGCCCAGGGTTGACAATTGCATTGTCTCTTATTGCCAAGATGGGTAACCGCCCCAGATTCTGAGGACATTACGTTAAGAAAAATAATTTGTTATTTTTTGTGCCTTACAGGAAAATGAAACCCAGTCACAACCAAGTGGGTGCAGCCCCCCTCATCACCTGAAAACTTCATATCAGCAGTCACCATGTGAATGGCAGACCTGGGCAAAAGCTGCCTTTGACATCAACAGGAACTTGCTGGCTTGAATTCTCCTTCTCTGTCTTATTTTCTATTCTAATCTTCATGCAAAATTTAAAATAATGAGCGATTTTATTTTTGTACTGTATATGGAAACTTACTCAGCAAAGACTATTGTCACAATAGGCTGGAAGCCTGTTGTTAGATTGATGGCGGTGGAGGAGACATGTCATAGTAGAAGGTGGGAAGATCTGTAGAAGCCCTTTAACTTTTCCCGATTCACTCCGACCCCTGGGGTCAAAACCAGCCTGCCTGCTCTAAAAAAAAATGAAGCTCACTCTCTGTTGTGTGAATTTCAGTTTAAGGCACTTCTGTTTTCAGTCTGCAGTGGAGGATTCTGTCCAAGGCAGGGAGGACTGAGCTATGTGCATTCAAGCCAACTGCATAGCCACCATTACAAACACAAATTGATGGTATACAACACTGCACATTTCTTTTTAAGATTATGTAAAATGGGAACAAACTGACCTGTTGGGAATGTGTGTAATGGTAACAGCTGGACGTATGCTTCTCATAAGAGGATTTCCACAATCTGAGTCACCCAAAAATTCACAATGTTTGGTACGAAATTTAGCAAAAAAAAAAAAAAGAAAAATAAGTACAAGAAATTATATAATTAGCACAGAGTGCTGTTTTCCTAAAAAAAAGGAAAAAAATTGTTCTTTTACCAGAACCTTTCTAGATGCAGGGTTATTTTTATGAAGAACAATCCTGTTTCTTATTCACTCCAGGTCAGGAGGTCCTCAGGTCTTCTAGGCCCACAGTGGCTGCAGGTTTTTGTTCCAACCCAACTTCTGAATCAGAAGCCCATCCTTGCTAATAAGAGAACTTGTTATTTAATTTTATAGCTTTCATTCGGCCGTGTCAGGTCATTCTTATACTGTAGGGTTTTCCTTTCCAAGCTTATCATGCAAATGATTTGTGGCACAGAAGGGATCATTAATTCTAAATGTTCACTTTCTTCTCTTTCATTTTTTTTCCCATATCCATATTACTAACCGAGAATGGTAAACCGGATGGCATGGACGCAGGTACACGGCGATGGGACCATGAGACATACTGTGTAGGCACGTACAGCACGCATCTCATAAACCGCAAGCGAAGTCGTATCCACCGCGAACGAAGGAGTCACGGCCCAAAAACGAAAGAGCTCAACTGACGTGAATGAGAAATGAAGCAACAACGCGCCCATAGCTAATGACACAGCCACACAAAAAAGAGGATTCTGTGCTGCAGCCCAGATTCAAACAGAAGAGGCTACAAAGGCCCCACAGGTCCACAAAGATAGTACGGAAGGCGCGGGAAAGTACGAAAGGCAAAGGCACCTATACAGCATAGTGAAACCCGACATAGTACGGAAGGCGCAGGCGTCACCGCCATATTATGAGTGGCACTACTGCAGAGTGAAGTTAGGAATAATGTGCTGCTTGGGATTGTACAAACCGCTGAACGCTTTACACCAAATTCAAACACAATACAGCTCAACGATACAAACACGAGCCCACCTGGATAAGATCAATGAACGCAGGTGCCTACAACGTGCGTCTGAAACTGCGGAAGCAAAGCAGGCACGGGTTCAAAACGAACGAGCTCGACTGACGGATATACAAACACGAGCCCGCCTGGATAAAATCAAAGAACGCAGGTGCCTACAACACGCGTCTGAAATGCCGCGGGCACGGCTCCAAAACGAACGAGCTCAACTAATGTATTTCAGGATACCCAACACCAGGGGTAGGCAAGCGAAGTGAGCAGGGGGTGGAGCCCCCTTGTATTCTATTAAACAGACACCAGATGAAAACAAGTTATTTGACCCAACAAGTTTGCCAATCCTACCCACTTAATTCCACAAAATAACATCAAGTGGAGTTTTGAAAGTCTCTAAAGTCCAACTGTCTAATTTATTCCATGTGTCTATGGTTCTCTGAGTGAAGAAAAACCTCCTAATGTTTGTGTGAAATTCACCAGTTATACGTTTCCAGCTGTGTCTCCATGCTCCTGATGAACTCATTTTAAAATAACAGCCTGGATCCACTGCACTAATTCCATTCATAATTTTAAACACTTCAATCATGTCTTCTCTTAATCTCCTTTTGCTTAAACTGAAAAACTTTGCAACATTTGTGCAAAATTTACTGATAGCAAGTTTCCAACTGTGTCCCCGTGTTCTTGATGAACTCATTTTAAAAAAACAGCCTGGATCCACTGTATTAATTTCCTTTCAATATTCTTAAACACTTCAATCATGTCCATTTGCTTAATCTAAAAAGCTTCAACTCCTTCAATCTCTCCTCATACCTTTTAGTCCCGTGAAGCAGCCCAGTCACTCATCATCTGGACATTTTCTAGTGCTGTTTTATCTTTTTTGTAATATGGAGACCAGAACTGAACACAATACATCAGTTGAGGTCTTACCAGGGCATTATATAACTTAACCATAACCTCCCTTGGCTTGTACTCCACGTCTCATGATTTATAACCTAACATCCTATTAGCGTTCTTGATCATTTCTGTAGACTGCTCTGATCTTTATAGTGATGAGTCCACTTTGACTCCCAGGTCCTTCCCATAAGCAGTATCAACAAGTTTGAGACTGTCCGTTGTGTACTTCAAAATGAGCACACAGAATGGTGGGAATGGGACCAGGTTAACTGGTGAACTGCTGCCTGTTTTGTCATTTGCATCTCATTTTTAATTAGCAGCTGGCTAAGAAAATGAGAAGCAATTTTATATAATATGGAGAATGCAGCTGGTTCAGACTAAAAGAAGCAAGTAAAGGTCAGGAATCTCAACAAGTGAGTAATTGCTTCAGCATCACTCACTACCTTCTATTTAAGACACTGGGTTTGACCAAAAACTAGCAGCTACTGGGACCTCCAGGAATGAACTTGAGGACCACTGCCTAAGAGGCTGCATTACACTCCTTTCATCAGCTTGTAGCAAATCCTTACCTCTCTGTTTACAACGCCCAGTTGATCCTTTGGGAGTGAATAGCCATTGAGAACTTTTATGAAAGTGGAGGGACAAGAAGCACCAGCAGTATTATAATTTGACAAAGCCATAGCGAATCTTGCAGAAAAAAAGTTTGTAAGCTGGTACCAGAGAGCAAATAAAACTGTAGAAAGGTGTAAGCTGGCAGGCTGCTAAGGGTAACGTAACATTGCAGAGTGTTAACATCATGGCATTGATTTATCCCACAACACCAGGAATGCAATATATGAATGCAGCCAATTATCTCAATATAACTTGTCGACAGTTAGATGGGTTCTGTACTGCCAAGTGGTGGTACAACAGCAGGCCACAAGGGCAAAAAGTAAAGGATGGAAGATACCAAACCATACCTCCCGGGGAAGGTTGTGGGGAGCTGGAGCCTAATCCAGCATACATAGGATGCAGGGCAGGAATAATCCATGCAAGTGTCAAAACCAGAAAGTTAATCCCATCTTTTGGTCAAAACCAAATGTTAACCAAAGCTTGTTGTCAGAAAAACAAAGTCTTGAGATCCTTTGCCTTAAATCAAATCCTGAAGCACTGAGAAACAATGGCTAGAACTCAAAAGCTTGAATGACATTTGTTGTGTGCTGCCAGAATGCACATCGCCGCTCCAATGATCCCACCAGATGCAACCACCGTGACTGTGTCCCCTAGCTGTACTAGCACTGAGAAGGTAGTAAAGAAATTTTAAATAAAGGATCAGAAGAAGAGATGACCATCAGAAAAACCAGCAAAGAAACATAACCAGGGAGTCAATGAAGCACAATCATGAATCTAAAATCAAACTGAAAATATGAAGTACAGAAAGTACACGTTATTCTTTTGTTAGTTTTTTTTCCACAGACTCAGATATAAAATGTCCATCGAGACAACTGTTTCAGCTTTCAACAATTGACCTCTTGGAGTTGTCACCCCCAAGTTTACAATCCTGGCAACAGACCTATATCATAACGATGGAATTCATAAAATGGTGGCACCCAAAAAAAAAAATTAAATGCAGTTATGGAATATTACTAACAAATCATAAGACCCTTAAAATTACCTAAAAACTGACATTTTAGCTTTGGAATTAGAATTGCTAAGTATGAGAACCTCAGAAAATAGGCCTAAATCACCAGAATCCATTCAGGATAAGACACAAAAAAATTAAAGAAAAATGAAAAATTTAGGGGTGTCACAGTGGTGCAGTGGGTAGCGCTGGTGCCTCTCAGTTAGGAGACCCGAGTTCACTTCCTGGGTCCTCCCTGCGTGGAGTTTGCATGTTCTCTCCGTGTCTGCTTGGGTTTCCCCCCACAGTCCAAAGACATGCAGGTTAGGTGCATTGGTGATTCTAAATTGTGCTTGGTGTGAGTGTGTGTGTGTGCCCTGTGGTGGGCTGGCGCCCTGCCCAGGGTTTGTTTCTTGCCTTGCGCCCTGTAGTTAGGATATAGCAGGATGGATGAAAATTTTAACACCGGCAGCCACACAACACTTTGTGGCAATGAGACCACAAAATAGTGAAGCCTGCAACGTAAACGTAATGGTAATTCTAAAAACAAATAATACTTTAAATTAACAAAATGAGATATTCCCAACAGGTTCTTCAGTGTACTCACCTACTAATTTACTTTTTTAATGGGATAATGCTCAATGACTAAACGTCTTAGGACATTCCAGGAACGTGACACAAACTTTAGTTTAATTTAGGGGTCTCATTGTTAACCAGCTTATAAGGCAGTGGAGCATATGGGCGAGGAGATGGAATGTGAAGGGATCTAACACCAGCTAATTTGTAGAAACCGTACATTAGAGCTGACACAGGCCAGCAACCCAGTGCAACACTTCTGACACCCACTTGGTGTCATTCCACAATGAATGAAGGCATTTCTGAAAGCAAATGGGGGACAAACAAGCCATTAGGCCACTTGATACATAACCACCATAGGAAGTCTACGAGAATGATCTACTGTGTTACTTATAATCTTTTTTGTTTTCTCATACATAGCAAGTAGCACAACAGCTTCCTCTTGAGGTGACAAGCAGAAAGAAATCTTTATGACCTTTCTTTTTTAGATTATGTTATGTCATATACTTAACTCTGCAGATCAGACAGAAGTTGTATGTATTCCCCTGCTAAGCACTGTGCAATGTTTTAGAATGAGGGGACTTGGAGCACAAAACCCCTTTTAGTTTGTGCAGTAGGCTACTTTGATTTGTTAACCTTTCATGGTAGCTTAAGCCTACGTTTTTACATCAAGGATGACATGACGGGACAGCAGTTAGTGGTGTTGTTTCACAGCTCCAGTCCCGGTCTGTACGGAGCTTGTACATTGTCTTCGTGTCTGTGTAGCTTTTTCTCCTACATCCTAAAGGTATGCATATTTGATCAATGGGAGTCTCTAAATTTACTCTGTGTGGGTGCATGTGAGCGTATCGTGGTGTCCCATCCAGGGTTTTTTATTGCCGTGCTTCTGATGCTACCAGAATAAGCTCAGATCTCTAGTACTCTGATGTTGATTAAACAGAAACGAAAATGGAGGAAGGTTCCATCAGCTGATTTAATTCCAGTCATGAATTGTGAAAGGTTGTGACATTTAACAACTACAGTGAACAAACACAGCTAACACAGGTGGATGTTCTGCACCATGGTTAGGGCAGATCAGACTTTTCAGGGCTGGATGAAGCACAATTAAAGACCTGAGTGGAAACATCTTTAGGACTGCAGGGAGACGGAGCCTATCTCAGAAGCTTTGTGTTCAAAGCAGGAGGCAACACTGGATGGGTGCTGATCCATCATATCCAATGGGAACAGTTTTTTGAAATTCAAACTGGGCCAGACAAGGACTATTGTTAAAAACCTTTTTTTTTTATTGTGATCTATCTGACAATCTTGTTTTCTTTGTATTTAGGAATAACTGACTAACACTGATATCTCCTCAACTGCAGGCACCCAGGATCAATTCATGGCCTGTCGTGTTTTTCTGTGGAGTTTGCATGTTCTCCAGATGTCCAAATGTTTGTTTTAATGGCCAATTCTCACACATTCCAAAAATGTGTGGATAAAATTATTGACAAATCTAAACTGTGAAAGAATGTGGGTGTGTGGAAGAGCGTGTAACATCTACCATTACTTCCTACCTTCCTTCCTTCCATTTGGTGTTTCCAGGACAGGCACCAACTCTTTGAGACCTTAAACTGAACAAGTGAGTTTAGAAAATCAACAGATGTTCATGGAAATGAAACTTGGCTTTTAAACCATTACAATAATCTAAAAGGGGTAAATGATTTACTACACAGTATATGAGTGAACTTGAGGTTTTCTTTGGATTGGTTACGAGTAGACGCTGCATTAACCTGGACAGGAAATGTTCAAAGAAAATATTGTACGGTTTAGTTTAATTGTTTATTAACCATAAGTAATCTCACTTGCAACTAAATATGTCAGTACTGACAAAAAACAACTATTTTTTGGCAATATTCATTAGAAAATTAAAATCTGTAAAAGTTTGAAGATCTTGTAACCTTAATAAAAAAGACAATAAACTGCTAATAGGCAAAGAGACTGATTTTTCTTGGGAGGTGGGTGGGAACTGTTGACTGTCAATAAGATGTACGATACGTTAAAACTGTAAAATACTGTGAAATGAAAATTTCTGCATTTGTCAATCACAGAAACATTGAACACTGCTCATCAAAATAATAAGAGTTCTACCAAAGTAGAGTGAATGTCTCCTCCTGCATATGCTATTAATTCTTCCAGAGGAGAACATCAAGCTTATTGTCTGACTAACATTAAATGAGACATCATAATATTAAGATGATTCTGCAGAATAATAAAAAAGAGACATAAGGATTCAGCATCATACTTGGAAGAAGGATCAACCTGGCAAAGGAAATTGGAAATGGCCGCTTCTATATAAATGTGTCTATTGGCTGACTAATCTGTAATCTGTTCATTTGTCTGGTCGCCTATCACACAAGAACGGCTGAACAGATTTTCATGACATTTTGCATGTGCGATGCCACTGGTCCAACTTAAAATATCAACTATATGCAGTACTGGGGAGAGGTTGTAAGAAGGGGTGGAGCAATCCAAAAAACATTGCTGACGTGGGGACTACAGTTCCCATCAGGCTGCAGCAAAGTACTATGTGGCTGATGGGAGGACACCATTATCAATGCACAAAGAGCTTTGTACTGGCCATAATGGGATCTAATCTAAGACACTAGGTACTGAGTTTTATTCAAAACTAATTTGGATAACAATTTTATTGCCTTGCTGAGTTATTGATTTTGTCTCATCAAAGGAATGTAGCCATTGTCACACACGTGTGCGTGGGAGGCAGCTAAAGGGTCTAAATGAGAGTAATTCCACCCCAGACCAGGGGGTGGCATAGTGCACTGACATTTTTCCTCACTTTCCTGCAGACCGTTCATGAGAAATTCCACCTGGCCTTAATGACGTCACTTCCAGTTCCAGGTCCTTGGATGGTGTCACTTCCGGTGAAGAACCCTTGACCAAAGAGACTTCCTGTTCCAGCCCTTTTGATGATGTCACATCCGGGTTTGAACCTGTGGAAGAGGACCCTTCCGTTTCCGCCCTTTATGACTTAATTTCCTTTACTGGCCTTTAAAGCTGCCATATTTGACTAACCTAATCAGTTCTGTTTTGGACTCCGTTCTGAGCACATCGGTGCTAGTAATTTACCCATTTGTAGGCAGGGAATATTATATGGCTGGCTGCCCCAAACCTTTTCATGACTCTTGAGTCTGCTTTTTGTGACACACTTTTGACAGCTTTTTACCATTTATTTTCATCTAGACCCTCTTCTGGAAAATTTGCTTGTCCAAATGGGTTCTACGGTGCTGTAAACCCTTAAGGAGGACTGTTCCTTTCTTTCAAACCCCTGTAAGAGAACAGACAGACCACGATAAACAGCTGGGTACCACTCTGGTCACACTGTAAATCTGAAGTGCAATAAACACAAAAGAAACCCACACTAATTGCAGAGGCGTCGTTCCAGACATGAGTTCCCAATTCTACTGTCTCAAGGTGGTGGATCTTCCGGTCTTAAGTTCACAGTCAGGTCCAGGCAGACTGACATCGGAAGTGGCGTCAGAGGTGTTACAGCTCTCAATCTTCCTGTCTGCAGAGGGAGAAAGAGAAAAGGCATTTGGACACAGCGCCAACCCCTGGAGCGGCGGGGAATTACAATCACCAGTGGTCTTAAGCTGTCCCCTATGGGTACATGCGTGACACTCCCAAGAAATACTTAAAACACCAAAACACCCTTTTTAGTGAGATTAGATGTTCCAAAATCACATGCAATACAAATATATTAGCAGATGCCAAGCCACTGTTTAGAATATGACAGAAAGAGAACTGTAAATTTTACAGTTTCATCATGATACACATTTAAGTCCATTTTATGATGAGATGCAGCACAGCATTGTGAATTTTAGCAATCTGAAATCAACAGTGAATGAATTAACTTTAGATGATCTTTATGACATTACTGAACACGGCTACTGGTGCTCTCTCCTGTAATAATATGGAGACCTGAAGCAATATCTGTGATGCACATTCCCCCATCTAGACCCTCTACTGTAGATGTATTCTACGGTCCATGGATTCAATTACTTAAAAAGCTATCTAGTTTATTAATGTGGGAGTAAACATCCATTTGTGAAACCGCAGTAAAGCACGACATACAAAAGAAGTCATTTTCATGGTTCAGACCTAGCAAGGAGTTACTCTGGAATCTAAACATACACAAAAAAAAAAAAACAAGGGCAGACAAACTGATAGAACTAATAGAGAGGTAGTGTGGGTGATGAAGATGATTAAATTTCAGCAAGCAATGACAAAAGAGTCAACATTTATAAAGCTCAAACATTTGCGTTCTTACCTTAACCCATTACACACACACTAGCTGTGCTATCTGTCTAAATCAAAGTAATTAATGTAGACCTCAGCGTTAATGTTTGCAGTGCACCAGCTGTTGGAATGCACAGTATTTCATAACGCATGTAGTGCTAAAGTGCATTGCATTTGTCATTCCAACAGATGGCACATTTGCTATGGATTCATAAAAGCAGTGCTGTCTATTGTTTGTGTTGTGCTGTGCCATCGGTTGGATAACAGACACAGCAACTGGACAGATACATAGAGGCACAGACACACAGACACTTGCCCTTTAATTAAGGTGGATACCCAAGCAATGACAGGCCCTTGCAGTATTTAAAAAATAATACAAAAAATTAGCAGTACACTGTGCATTTACTGGCAAATTCCAAAAGCGGAAATAGCAGATTAAGAGGAGAACTCACTGTCACGCATGCACGCCTAAGGATCACCATCCAAGCTCTTCTCAGGTATATGATACCATGCTGGGACTGCCTTGTTGTTTTCTTCCTCCATAGTTTTGAGAAACTTCTGAGAGTTCAAGTCTTTTCTGAAGGAATTGGGAAAACATTTAGAGAGATGAAACTCTGGTCCTACTCTCAGGAATAGGAGTCAAAGTATTTTCTCAATTCAGTTCCAATTCAGGAGACTACTTCTAACTTCCCCAGGATTTAGGAGAACTTGTAAGTTGTCCTAACTCGATAGAAGCTGCCAGAAGATGGCATTCAGGCAGAGATCAACATGCACATCCCAGGAAATGCTGAATTTTTCTGAAACACTGGACTACAATGAACTTGTAAAAAAAAATATTGATTTGACAGAGAATGAAAAATATTTGTAACGTGGAGAAGACATGCACTAGCAGTTGAAATGAAAGTGTTGGTAATGTTACTTTTTAGACTACAGGGGAAATGCAGGTTTGTAATACAGTAGTTCTGATTTGGGTATGTCACCACCAACCATTTCTCAAATTTTGTACCAAACTTTGAACACTCTTATAAAGCTTGAGGTAATAAACAGATTTTTTCCATTTCCCAAACACTCCATGTAAGGTAATGTTAAAGCAAGACATTTATATCCTCTTTGTCTTTAACGCATATATTGTCGTGGCATGAGTGGAACTCACAAAGTTCATTAATGGATTGGTTTACTCTTACAACCGAAGACTGACACACGTAGCAAGACGCACATACACAGATCCTATCCACTTAAGTACTGATCATGAGGGATGCGTACAATGCCTGTCACTCCTCAGTACACCCCACAAGGACTCACTCTGTTTGGCGTTAACAACATACAGGTACCCCTGGATATAACCCAGACCTAAATATTACTTTGGTCCTATCCTAAACACATGAAGCCGGGTACACCTTTTGGTTATATGCCACTTACCAATCAACAATGTTTAACTTATACCGCGCTGTTCTTATATTGGCAACGTCTTTCCTCAGCCTGATAACCCTGTAGGAAAAAATAGTGGCAATCCCCCTACTTGTTTTTACTTTATTATTTCAATCACTCTAGATATAAAGGCAAAGCACAGAGATTTAGTACGACTAATGTGGTATTTATTAAAATGCAGTGATACCAGTAAAAGAAAATATAACTAGATAGCAAAATCTGGATGTTTTCATAGTGTAAGAGACGGCCGGCAGCTCAACCCGGCGGGATGCTCCTGAGATCGAAGGATGGGTGAAGGCAGCTTTTTTAGGACACTGCCTATCCCAAGACGCTAGATGGCAGCTTCCCTGGACTGCAGCGGTGCCCCAGAATCCATGAGTACCATGTGTGCCACCAGGGAACACTGCAAGAGAACCTGGGTAGTCATGTTTCACCCATAGCCCAGAAGTACTACCAAGTCACGGGGACAAAAGCACAGAAGTACTTCAGGGTTGAAGAAAATTCAAGTCCTCCACCTGACCCAGAAGTGCTGGCAAGTCACGTGGACTGAAAGGCAGAAGCACTACCAGGTCGGGCACTATTTAAAGGACTGCTGTGAACCCAGCAAGCGAGCCAGAATCAGGTGGAGATGGACGAAGCGTTGCTGGGAGGTGTGGAGGAGACAGAAAGAGATTTGTGATTGTGATATTTGATTATGTGCCTGTTTATTTGTGGCTGTGGTTCTTAGGGGCACTGAACAAAGAAGACAAAATATTAAAAATACTTCTTGTTGTTTTTACCTGGTGTCCCGAGTGTCTGTCTGTCTGTTGGGTTTAAAGGGGCAACAGTGCCACCTAAAGTCCACAATAGTCTTAGAAAGCATACTGAAGATTAGCAGCAGTGTCAAAAGAGGACGTTGTCCTGAGTGGCTTATAGATTCGGCAGTCGGAGTGTTGCATGAATTGAGTTCCCCGATGTCCACATGGACTGCTATCGATTTCTCTGATGTATCTCTGTCCCTGATGTCACTCTCTGGTCTCTTGGATAGACCGTTATTTACTTAAAACATTCACATGGTATTCTGAACTTAGTGATACTAAACACACAATTGCTTATTGACCCTGTTGATGGATGGCTCTGCCCAAAAGCTTTCATTTTTGCACTTTATCTGCAATATTTTGCTGTCTGTCATTCTTTTACAATCAAGTCGTATATTGTTTTCTCATTTTAAAAAAAGAGTACCATAAATTATTTAGGTAGCAATAATGAAAGAATGGACAGATATAGTTAGATAAACATGAACAAAAGAATACACACATGCATTAAAGTCAAAAATTACTGGTCACTGGAAAGAAAGAATGCAGATGTAGCCAGACAAATTGTCTTCAGGAGTAGTTTAAAGTCCATTGCAGTCTGTTTGAACCAAAGCTAGTAATTCAGGCACTTTCAGCTTATTTTTAAAATAGTATCAGTAGTTACAAAATTCTGATTTCTATCACTCTAGGACAGTGCGTTTTAAAGATTAAAGACCATACAACAAAGAGAAGTCACTGTTATTCCTGCCCTCCTCTTATACCTCACACGCTGTTTCAGTTTCAGGCCTTCTAGTAATAATGTGCTTCTTGGCACAACTATCAGGCTCTTTTCTGAAGCTCAACTTGGCTACTTTTTATCCTTAATACCATTAGTTGTTTGGTCCTGCCTTTTTCTGGAAATGCCCCCCGCTTCAAAAATAATCCCTTAATGGTAACTATTTTAGTTTATTCCTGATAAGATTTTTTGGAGTATTGTACATTTTCTTTAAGTACAAACATTCTAAAACAAATTTATTGTTCATTTTAGTAGTGTTAAAATATTTTAATGTCATTTTGAGTTTCTGGAAGCCACTATGTTGTTTTAGCAATCAGGTCTCATTGCTTTCACAACACTGGAAGTGATGCGGCCCTGGACTTCATCAACTGCTGGTGCATCTAAAAGACGCTAGCCTGGAGTTAATTTATTACAACACTTAAATGCTTGTTGACTTTTTCCTTTTGCATAGTGAAAGTGGTTACCTTTCACCATATGTTTATTTCTGGAAATTTTAAATTGTTTTACATTAACCTTGGGGACAAATAAAGTTGTTCACTTGTTTGTTTTTCGTTCATTTGTTCCATCTTTCTGTCTATTGGATTTCAGGGTTTTCCTTTGGTGAAAACTGATTTCATCACCAAACCTCATGATATGGTGGAATGCGGTATATTTCTTTTGTATTTGCTATTAAATTACTCTAAATTGCTCGCCCAGCTTTCTATTCCTGCCTCCACCTGTCACTCACCTCTAGCCACCATACAAGCAGCACTGGTGCCCTCCAGGGATGTCTGCTTTCCCTGCTGTTTTTTTCCATCTATTCTGAAGACTGCAACTCTAAAGACCTCTTTATCAAAATCTTCAAATATGTGGATGACACAATCATTATTGGACTCATCAGGAATGGTGACAAGTCTGCATACAGAAGGGAGGTTGAGCAGCTGGCCCTTTGATGTGCTGAGAACAATCTGGAACTAAACACGTTCAAAACCGTTCATTCATTCTATCTATCTATTGGATTTGTGGGTTTTCCTTTGGTGAAAACTGTTTTCATCAACAGAGCTCATGATATGGTGGAATGCAGTATATTTCTCTTGTATGTGCCATTAAATTACTCTAAATTTCTCTTTATAGTAAACAAACCAATATTCAAAATCCACGTTGGTGTTCCTGGGCTTCCCACAGCACGTTGTTAATACATCTGGACTGTCACAGTCTGGGCCTAACACTTACAGTTAGGTCCATAAATATTTGGACAGAGACATTTTTTTTCTAATTTTTGTTCTGTACCTTACCACAATGAATTTTAAATGAAACAACTCAGATGTAGTTGAAGTGCAGACTTTCAGCTTTAATTCAGTGGGGTGAACAAAACGATTGCATAAAAATGTGAGGCAACTAAAGCATTTTTTTAACACAATCCCTTCATTTCAGGGACTCAAAAGTAATTGCACAATTGACTCAAAGGCTATTTCATGGGCAGGTGTGGGCAAGTCCATCGTTATGTCATTATCAATTAAGCAGATCAAAGGCCTGGAGTTGATTTGAGGTGTGGTGCTTGCATGTGGAAGATTGTGCTGTGAACAGACAACATGCGGTCAAAGGAGCTCTCCATGCAGGTGAAAGAAGCCATCTTTAAGCTGCGTAAACAGAAAAAACCCATCCGAGAAATTGTTACAATATTACGAGTGGCAAAATCTACAGTTTGGTACATCCTGAGAAAGAAAGCCAGCACTGGTGAACTCAGCATCGCAAAAAGACCTGGACGTCCACAGAAGACAACAGTGGTGGACGATCGCAGAATCATTTCCATGGTGAAGAGAAACCCCTTCACAACAGCCAACCAAGTGAATAACACTCTCCGGGGTGTAGGCGTATCGATATCCAAGTCTACCATAAAGAGGAGACTGCATGAAAGTAAATACAGAGGGTGCACTGCAAGGTGCAAGCCACTCATAAGCCTCAAGAATAGAAAGGCTAGATTGGACTTTGCTAAAGAACATCTAAAAAAGCCAGCACAGTTCTAGAAAAACATTCTTTGGACAGATGAAACTAAGATCAACCTCTACCAGAATGATGGCAAGAAAAAAGTATGGAGAAGGCGTGGAACAGCTCATTATCCAAAGCATACCACATCATCTAAAACACGGTGGAGACAGTGTGATGGCTTGGGCGTGCATGGCTGCCAGTGGCACTGGGACACTAGTGTTTATTGATGATGTGACACAAGACAGAAGCAGCCGAATGAATTCTGAGGTGTTCAGAGACATACTGTCTGCTCAAATCCAGCTAAATGCAGTCAAATTGATTGGGCGGCGTTTCATGATACAGATGGACAATGACCCAAAAACATACAGCCAAAGTAACCCAGGAGTTTATTAAAGCAAAGAAGTGGAACATTCTTGACTGGCCAAGTCAGTCACCTGATCTTAACCCAACTGAGCATGCATTTCACTTGTTGAAGACTAAACTTCAGACAGAAAGGCCCACAAACAAACAGCAACTGAAAGCCGCTGCAGTAAAGGCCTGGCAGAGCATTAAAAAGGAGGAAACCCAGCAACTGGTGATGTCCATGAGTTCAAGACTTCAGGCTGTCATTGCCAGCAAAGGGTTTTCAACCAAGTATTAGAAATGAACATTTTATTTCCAGTTATTTAATTTGTCCAATTACTTTTGAGCCCCTGAAATGAAGGGATTGTGTTAAAAAAATGCTTTAGTTGCCTCACATTTTTATGCAATCGTTTTGTTCACCCCACTGAATTAAAGCTGAAAGGCTGCACTTCAACTGCATCTGAGTTGTTTCATTTCAAATTCATTGTGGTAATGTACAGAACCAAAATTAGAAAAAAGTTGTCTCTGTCCAAATATTTATGGACCTAACTGTAAGTATGCTCAAGTTACCCAAGTCAAAAGACACTTAAACTCCTCAAAAATGGCAAAAGCTTTACATTAAATATTATTCCTTCTTCATTTCAGGCATATTCTTCCTCAGCCAGAACAGTATAAATTTCCTTGCTTTAAATTTGCACATATTGTCTTAAAGTGTTTTCATTAATGCAAAGTGCAATCCTTAGTCAATTTGTCAATTACATTTCAAGGATTATTCCAGTGAATGAGGAACACATCTGCTTACCTGTTTATTCTGCCCTATGAGAATTTTAATTTTTTTTCCCCACAAAGACAACAATAGCAATTAAACTAAAATATTTAGACAGTATATAAGAGTCAAGTATACAATGAACTGAAGCCACAATAGATGCTAAACTAAAGCGCCCTCTGCTGGTGATTCCTGCTGCTGTCTTTAGCTTCTGAAACATGAGAGTCACACTCAGATCCTGGAAGGCTGTAGGTTTTCGGTCCAACCAAACGCTTTATTAGTAACCAATTAATGCTGCTAATGGAACACACTTCAATTGCCCCAGGTTTTATTTGCAACTTGTTATTTTCTTTCTTATCAAACAATGGCAATGGATAACCTAATCCAAATGAATAACTATGTCAATAAAATATCTGAAAAGAAAAAAGTGAAGGCCTGAGAAATATTGTTCTGCTTAGGTCCACAAAATATGCTGAAAAATGAACAGTATGGTAAATGTTTGGTGTGGCAACATGAGAGCAACAAGAAGCCAAAGTACTAAAAATGGGGGTCATTAAAAGCAAGAACTGGCTTCTAATTAAAAAAAACTGGTCGCAGCAAACATGGGGGCCTCCATTAGCTGAGTCTGAGAGCCCTGAGTTAACAGGTCATCTGTTTGCTTGGATTGCAATTCTTGATTGTTCAGCTGCTGACCAAGAAAAAAATCTCAATCTTAGAAGGCAAGTTAATTAAAAGTATGTCAGAAGACTTATGCTGCATTAGCAGGGGTACAACATTTCACTGTAAAAAGTACTTCAATTATGCACTTACACTCCCCGGCCACTTTATTAGGTACAACTGCTCGTTAATGCAAATATCTAATCAGCCAACTACATGGCAGTAACTCAATGCATTTAGGTCTGTAGACAATGTCAAGATGACCTGTTGAAGTTCAAACCGAGCATCAGAATGGGGAAGAAAGATGATTTTGAGTGTGGCATGGTTGTTGCCAGAAACTGCTCACCTACTGGGATTTCCATGCACAACCATCTCTTTAGTTTACAGAAAATATCTACTGATTGCCAGTTCTCTGGACAAAAATGCCTTTTTGATTCCAGAGGTCAGAGGAGAATGGCTAGACTGGTTCAAGCTGATAGAACAGCAAAGTAACTCACATAACCACTTGTGACTACCAAGGTATGCAGAAAAGCATCTCTGAATGTCAAACCTTGAAGCAGATGGGCTACAGCAGAAGAAGACCACACTGGGTGCCACTCCTGTCAGCTAAGAACAGGCAACTGAGGCTATTATTACCATGGTCTCACCAAAATTGGATGATAGAAGATTGGAAAAATATTGCCTGGCCTGAAAGTCTCTGCTGCAACATTCGGCTGGTAGGGTCAGAATTTAGTATCAACAACATGAAAGCACGGATCCATCCTGCCTTGTATCAACTGTGAGGCGGGTGGTGGTGATGTAATGTTGTGGGGAAAATTTTCTTGGCACACTTTGGGTCCCTTTTTAATCAAATGAGCATCATTTAAATGTCACAGCCTATCTAAGTATTGTTGCTGATCATGACCATATTCTTACATATAACTAATGTCCCGTTATGACTGCAGTGTACCCATCATCTGTTGGCTACTTCCAGCAAGATGTTGCGAAGCTCAGATCATCTCAAACTGGTTTCATGAACATGACAATGAATTCACTGTACTCAAATGGCCTCCACAATCACCAGATCTCAATCCAATGGAGCACCTCTTGGATGTGGTGGAATGGGAGATTCGCATCATGGATGTGCAACTGACAAATCTGCAGCAGCTGTATGATGCTATCATGTCAATATGGACCAAAATCCCTGAGGAATGTTTCCAGCATCGTGCTGAATCTATGACACATAGGATTACGGCAGTTGTGAAGGCAAAAAGGGGGTCCAACCAGGTACTAGCAAGTTGTACCTAATAAAGTGGCTGGTAAGTGTATAATTTTATTTTTAAGATAATTTAAAATAGATAGAGTGTCTGTTTGAAAAACTCAGAAGTGACTTTTAGATCACGAAATCAGTTTAAAGTATCTTAAAATGCATACAAAATCTCACATAGCCAGACTGAATGACTATAGGCCTGTTGCTTTGACATTGAGGTCATGAACACCTTTGAGAGGCTGGTGTTAGCTCACCTGAGCGACATCACAATTCCCCTGTTGGACCACCTTAGGTTTGCCTACTGAGCAAACAGGTCAGTGGATGATGTAGTTGATATGGGTCTGCACCACATCCTGCAACATCTTGACAACCCATGGACCTCTGTGAGGGTTCTGTGTGTGGACTTCAGCTCAGAGTTTAACACAATTATCCCTGAACTCCTCCACTCTAAACTCGCCCAGTTTTCTGTTCCTGCCTCCACCTGTCACTCACCTCTAAACTCACCTCTAGCCCCCATACAATCAGCAATGGTAACCCCAGGGATGTGTGCTTTCCCTGCTGCTCTTTTCCATCTATTCTAAACACTGCACCACTAAGGACCTCTTTGTCAAACTGTTCAAATATACGAATGACACAATCATTATTGGACTCATCAGGAATGGTGACAAGTCTGCATACAGAAGGGAGGTTGAGCAGCTGGGCTGAGAACAATCTGGAGCTAAACACGTTCAAAACTGTGGAGTTGACAGTGGACTTCAGGAGCCAACCCCACCCATCTCACCCCCTCTCCAAATTTTAAATTAAGGTGTCAGTTGTGGAAACATTCATAGTTTTAGGCTCTATAATCACCCAGGACTTGACATGAAAGACCAACATAGTCTCCATGATACAAAAAAGGCATAGTGGCAGATGTACGTCCTGCGAAAACTGAGGGAGTTCAGTGAATCAACAACTAAAGAAGACAAGAACAGGCTACAATGAATAGGCAGATCTGCTGAATAGATCACTGGCACCAGTCTTCCCACCTTACAGGACCTGTACTGCTCCAGAGTCGCAAAGTGGGCAGGGAAAATGATTACCAACCCATGACATTCAGGCCACAACCTCTTTGTGCCAATTCCTCCCATCTGCCAGGCATTATAAACTATACCAAAACAAGCAGATACAAGAAGTTTCTTTCCACAGGCCATTAAGCTCACAATGTAGCTGTCCTTATTCAGTATAGGCGCACTCCCAATATTTCACAATATTCATACATATACCTAACATGTTTTGTGACCTCTAGGGAGCATTGCAGCACTTCAGCCCTCGATACAACTGGCACAATAACAGTCATGGTTTCAAATGCAATCATTTTTATTCTTTCCAGTACCTATACAGGCCCTTCCAGAATCATCCCGCACAGCACAGCACAACAGTAAGAATAAAAGTCGTCCTCCTTCTCTGTCCTACTCCTCTTCTCCAAACAAGTGTTATCCTCTGCTGCCTGAATCTGACTCATTCCTTTTATTTAGGACCTGGGAGTACCTCCAGGGGCGGCACGGTGGCGCAGTGGGTAGCGCTGCTGCCTCGCAGTTGGGAGACCTGGGGACCCGGGTTCGCTTCCCGGGTCCTCCCTGCGTGGAGTTTGCATGTTCTCCCCGTGTCTGCGTGGGTTTCCTCCGGGCACTCCGGTTTCCTCCCACAGTCCAAAGACATGCAGGTTAGGTGGATTGGCGATTCTAAATTGGCCGTAGTGTGTGCTTGGTGTGTGGGTGTGTTTGTGTGTGTCCTGCGGTGGGTTGGCACCCTGCCCGGGATTGATTCCTGCCTTGTGCCCTGTGTTGGCTGGGATTGGCTCCAGCAGACCCCCGTGACCCTGTGTTTGGATTCAGCGGGTTGGAAAATGGATGGATGGAGTACCTCCAGTGTTAGGACATGGTCCATTGGAAGCACTTACGGGTTACCAAGAAGTCCTACAAAGTAAGGTTCACAGATCTGTGCAGCACAAGCAGTACCCAACAGGGCCACCCTGCTGAACTACAGATCCCAGCATACCCTGTGGGTGTCCATGCCAATGCCATAGAACTTTAGATGCTGTCATCGTGTAACTTGGTGTAGCAAATAGTTCACACATTTTATCTCTCCCTGTCCTTCCAGTATAATGGCCTCCTGGCCAGTCAGGAGCCCTCAACTGAGCCATTCTGGGATGTCAGCATCTCCACTGTGTTGGTGCCACCTTCTGCTCATCTCTTGGTTGAGAAAGGGAATTTCTTCATTCCTGTCCCAGTATTGCTTTTGCTTCCTGGCTGGACAAGGGTCCTCGAACCACCCTGGCTGGGTCATCAGCTCATGCTTGCCATCCTTTACAGTACATATTTCAGGATTGCATGCACTGTACTTTGTATACATATGTTTACACTGTATGTCTTGTATTTATTTTAGGTGCAAACTTATCAATTGTGAGTATATCTGTCATGTAGCTATTCTTGGAGCGTCATCAAAGAACTGGAGCCAAATTCCTTGTATGTATGCATACATGGCCAATAAATATGATATGACATTGGTTTGAGAGATCTGAAAATGTAATTTAAGATATCTTCAAAAGCAGGGCTAGTGGATGTACGTAGCATTTGCCCTTTCAGTTAACAAAATGGAGACCCTTGATGTTCATAGCACCACAGGCTGGGAGGGTGCCTTGGGGAGATTCTTTAGCTTTCATAATCCGCGCTTCTCAGGTGGTGGTGCCCTACAAGGTCTCCTAAATTGCCTAACTGATTGACCAGCTCTGTATAAAATATACTTATCTTAATATCTGTGATGGACTGGCACCCTGTCCTGGGACTGTTTTTGCTCTGCTTGCTGTGACAGGCTCCAACTTCTCCACAAACCTGCACAGAATAAAGCAGATTTGGAAAATGAATGGATGTATACCTTAACACATTTCAAAAAACTTTAAATAAAAAAGGAGGTATTTTGAGATCTTTAAATAACTTTCAGTTATCAGAAAAGCTAAATTACATTTAAGATATTTGATACTCAATTTGAGATAACTCCAAATGTTAATTTTGGCTCTCAAAAGACTGAATATTTTTACAGCCATGTACTTCTGCAAGTTCAGTCACACAAAGTTCTACTAAAATCACAGGATCAATGACAATTTTAATCCCACATTTCCTAGTAGGTTTCTCAACAACAGCATGGCGTTAAAGCCTGATAGAGCCTCCTATGAAAAGGCCATAGCTGTCAAGGCCAACTCCACAAAAAACAAATCAGGCTAATCCTTAAAAAACTAAAATATTATAATTGATCCCTAAAACATGAGAATAATGAACAGGTCCATGGGATGATCAAAAAGAAAAAGACAGGTACAGTCAAAACAAAGGGGGGGGGGGGGGGTCAAAACTGATTAAAATAAAAACTGGCAACGATACCCAAGGGACAAGACGAGAATCAAACATCTGGGACAAAACAAAGTTGAAACTAAAAGTACAAATGTAGCACTAGGGCCTCTTGAAATCAAAACTAATTACTGATAAAGAAAGTTTTCTTTGACATGTATCCATACTGAGGCTGTCGTGTAAATACTGTTGCATTCACAATATCATCAGAATGATCAATTTGGTTACATGATGCCTCCAATAGGCACTACTGTACATACATAAAACAAAACAAGATGTGAGCAAAAATAAATCTTTGGGTTAAAAAAAAAGAACACCAAAATATGTGTATAACAATCCAATATTATAAAACAATCCTTGTATTCAAACACAATTAACAGCTGTGAGTGCCATGGAGTACAGATGGGCATCCCTGCTGGATGACCACATGATCTCCTTCCAGGATGGAAGATATGTGAGGATAGACGAGCAAAAGCTGGAGGCCAGGAACAGATCCATCCCCCATATGTTAGGTGGCAGTGGTCTGCTGGAGGTCTCCTACCTTGGACACCCACAGGGGTTCATGGGAAATTGAGTCTGGAAATGTAGTCCTGTCGAGGTCCCCAAATGCTGCAAGGGGGTGCTGTCGGATGAGGACTGCCCTGGTTCCCAAACAACTTGTAAGTGCTCTCTACAAGTCATTCCGGATCACCAGAAACTGTTCTGGGTCCAACATGAAAGGAGCCCTCTGCCTTAACTCAAGGAGTCGGGAGGTGGAAGGAATGAAATGAGGTTCATTGTTTTGTGTAATTACTGGATTTGCTTTATTGTAAAAAGTGCTTGGTGGATTAAAAATCCATTATGCGAACATGTGACTGCGTTTGGCATTATTGGGTGTGGGATTTAGGGCTCAGTGGTGCCCCCTACTGATTCCACAGCCAATGTGCAGACATACTCGCAATTTACCAAGTCAACATAAAGTCTACAGACAGCCCAACAGGACAGAGAGTGAGACGTGTTAAAGACACAAATCAAGTCCAGTGATAGTCTATATACAGTATATGTCAATCACTTAGTATACCCTATATATATTTTATGATTGATTGTTGTCTGTTATTTTTGAATGATTCTTTTTCATATATTTTGTCTTTTATGTTATTTTTGTAATTGTGTACTGTTTCTTTAAATTTCCCAATTCTCCATGTCCTTTGTGAGTAGAGCCCCAGGACCACCCTGACGTTACTGCTACTGATCACTCCCCTCTGGCTAGTTAAAGTTCAAAGAAAAGGAGCTCAGGCTGCGAAATTTTGGTATAATTACTTATGTGTTTGGCTCCAATGTACCTACAGCATTTCTGCTGTTCCTTCATTGTTTTTCCCACTATTGGGTGGATTTAAGTATTCAGGAAAAAAATGTTGTATTTCACTGGTACAAATGGTCACTCGCTATGTAGAAGACAACATTGTGATGCACTATACTTTGTAATGGATGGCATGCATAGGCTGGCATTCCAGCTGGGACGGAAAAGGAATCTGAACCGGGCCGCAAGGCAAATGCAGCAGAAGGAAAGGGAGAGGCCACAACATACAAGTACTTTCTCCTCCAATATGATAGATTGGAGCATCCCTGTTTTAAGATTTCCACACGGACACCAGCAGGGCATGCTGAAACCTGTAATCCCATGGGGGGCTGCCCTTTTTTTGGTTTCTGTGGGGGCCACCAGGGGGAGCTGCCAGGATTCACACTTCTTGCTTTCAGGGACTTCTGTTTGACCCAGAATTGCTTCTAGTGGGCTATTCATAGCAAAAAGAGTTGTTGCTGGTGTGCTGCCATATAGGACTCAGCATTACCTGGAGTGCTGCTGGCAGTAAATCCGGTCCTGGGCTGAATCAAAAGGCTTTATTTAGACTTCATCCTGAGTTGTGCTCAATTGTGTCTAGGATTTGGGATACAAAGCACCCCCTAATGACCATACATAAAACAGCAATGCCTGATCTCTCCCATTCTGCTAATAAAGCTTCAACAACTGGGGCAGCTTTGTCTGTATCCATTAAATACTTAAAATACTAACATTTTAGTAGGGATATCAGCACCTTTATTCAAAAGTTATCAAATGTTTCTTTTATATATACATCTAATGTTATTAATCCAATTGTATTTTTTATTAATAATATATAAATATATTTATTTAAATAATGTTATTATTATTCAAATTCTTCCTTGCTGGCTTTCCTAGGAAATCAGTAGAAGCAGGGACCCCTGTCCTCAGTTCTGGAGGTGTGCAGTGATTGCAGTTCATTACTCTCACCCAACTCCAAATCAGAAGCCAGTCCTTGCTGTTAATGGCACATGCTTTTATTTTTCTTGCAAAGCCAGTTATTTCTGAAATTGTAGATTTTGCTTGTTTTTGAGGCTCTCATTAAAGCAGGCTCTTCAATCTTACTCCTGCAGGGCTGTAGAGCCTTCTGGTTTTCATTCTGGTCATTTTTTTTTATTAAACAGCAAATACAACTGCTAATGGAAAATTATTTTGGACTTACTATGATTCATAACCTTTCATTGTTTCTTTAACTCATAGAACAAATGCATTCACAGTTTTAATTGTCTCCCCTATTGCTTAACCAGATGCCATTAAAACAAAAAAGCTTACTAGCTAAGTTGGTCCCACTTGCACGTATGCATGTTCATCATGAAATTTTTTTGTTGAAGCACTTAAAAATAAAATAAGAAAATAAATGAAGGTCCAAGAAGTGATAATCTACTTTGCACTACAAAAAACCTCAATGGCATTCTTAGAAAACCAACATGTACAAAATCAAAAATATTTGTTATGGCAGGACCACAGCACTAATGAAACATTCTTCTTTTAGCTGCTCCAATTAGGGGTCGCCACAACGGATCATCTTCTTCCATATCTTTCTGTCCTCGTCATCTTGCTCTGTCACGCCCATCACCTGCATGTCCTCTCTCACCACATCCATAAACCTTCTCTTAGGCCTTCCTCTTTTCCTCTTACCTGGCAGCTCTATCCTAACATCCTTCTCCCAATATACCCAGCGTCTCTTCTCTGCACATGTCCAAACTAACGCAATAATGAGACACTGATGCTTCAAAAATCTACAACAGCTACAGACGTACAGGCCTGAAACTGAAGACTCCTAGACTAGAAGAAGCTACTGAGAAATGTCACCTCCTGCTGGTCAGAAAAAGAAAAACTATAAGGCTCCATTATTCTCAAGCAGTCTTCTATTTGGACAAAGTAAATGTGCTTAGGGTGTTATGATAATAAGTAAGAGTTACTGTTTTTTGCTCCTCTTTACAAACATACGACTGAAGCTACAGACATTTAACTAAGCAAAATTGTAACTTAAATGCAAATATCAATATATATAAAATTCTTTTCGTGTTTGAAACGGAAATTACGTATGATCACGCGATATGGAAATTACGTATAAAACGGAAATTACGTATGACCATGCAATATGGAAATTACGTATAAAACGGAAATTACGTATGACCACGCAATATGGAAATTACGTATGACCACAGAACATATTATAATACAGGACAGAACATATTATAATACAGGAACTAATCACTTCGTTTGTGGACGCCATTTTTATATCGTCTTTACGAATTGTTATTATTTGTGTGAGAGTTATTTTACTGATATTAAAAAGAACACAAACACGCTGAGAAGTTTTATTTATTCGTCCACGTGACTGTCGCGGAAACTGACACATTGTAACCTTTTTTTAGTTGGCAGTACTTGATAGTAGAAGAGATGAGGAAAACAGCTTTGCGTCTTTCTACTTTTTAACTGCGCCGAGCTGTAAACAACGGGTCGGGCAGCGTCCTCTCTTCTTGCATTGTTTGTGACACTTCAAGTGCCCTGTCCGCTCCTGGGAGAGTGAAAATCTTTGTGAATGAGTGTAATTGGCGCCATCGAAGCAGGACTCTGTTTATCCCTTAAGGTGAGTTCAGGTCACTAAAACCCCGCAACATTCAAGGTTGCTGTTGTGATCAATTATTTTAAGAAGATGGAGAGTTTACATCTAATAAGATGTACAGACCTCTTCATGTAAAGTGCTGGACTTGGGAATTGTTTGGACCTTCTGCCCGTTAAGCACGGAAGGGCAGCGTCCACATTTATCAGAATTATTTTTCTCTTAAATCACAGGCACATAGTGCAAGGTTGTCAGACATGTAAATGTAATTTCTATACCACAGTGGTCGTGTAGCACCTTACAAAACAGATCTACTACTGACAGATGATCCAAATACATTTTAGCTGCTGTTACTAATACTTACCTGCTTTGTTATACCGCCTTTAAAATGTAGTTTACCCGAAACCACTCCAGTAGTGCTCAATGTATCTTTACTTCTTAAAATGTTAATGTTTTACTGTTTAATAACTTGTAGACTACATTTTATTTTTCCCCTTGCACTCAGTGAGCGAAGCCACTGGGTAATCAACTAGTACTGAATAAAAATAATTAAAAAAATAGCAAAGGCCAATAGGTGGTGCCACAGACCTGCGATTTCTTTTTTACCTATTAACAGTGTAATGGATGGCAATCAGGGACTGGTGTCCTTGCCAGGATGGACTCCCTTCTCTTACCTGACTGTATGGACCATATGGCAAATGGACAGGAAGAGTGGCAGGGTGTTCCCTCCCTCAGCCAGGAGAGTAGCAGAGGATGCCAGTGCAGAAGTTGGTACGCTGGCACCCTGGCAGGGATGAGCTGAGGAAAAATACCCGGCCAGGAAGCCAGTGGGATGGAAGAGCAAGGGGAGACAACTTGTCAGAGATACAGTGCATCCGGAAAGTATTCACAGGGCATCACTTTTTCCACATTTTGTTATGTTACAGCCTTATTCCAAAATGGATTAAATTCATTTTTTTCCTCAGAATTCTACACACAACACCCCATAATGACAATGTGAAAAAAGTTTACTTGAGGTTTTTGCAAATTTATTAAAAATAAAAAAAACTGAGAAATCCTATGTACATAAGTATTCACAGCCTTTGCTCAATACTTTGTCGATGCACCTTTGGCAGCAATTACAGCCTCAAGCCTTTTGGAATATGATGCCACAAGCTTGGCACACCTATCCTTGGCCAGTTTCACCCATTTCTCTTTGCAGCACCTCTCAAGCTCCATCAGGTTGGATGGGAAGCGTCGGTGCACAGCCATTTTAAGATCTCTCCAGAGATGTTCAATCGGATTCAAGTCTGGGCTCTAGCTGGGCCACTCAAGGACATTCACAGAGCTGTCCTGAAGCCACTCCTTTGATATCTTGGCTGTGTCCTTAGGGTCGTTGTCCTGCTGAAAGATGAACTGTCGCCCCAGTCTGAGGTCAAGAGCGCTCTGGAGCAGGTTTTCATCCAGGTTGTCTCTGTACATTGCTGCAGTCATCTTTCCCTTTATCCTGACTAGTCTCCCAGTCCCTGCCACTGAAAAACATCCCCACAGCATGATGCTGCCACCACCATGCTTCACTGAAGGGATGGTATTGGCCTGGTGATGAGCGGTGCCTGGTTTCCTCCAAACGTGACGCCTGGCATTCACACCAAACAGTTCAATCTTTGTCTCATCAGACCAGAGAATTTTGTTTCTCGTGGTCCGAGAGTCCTTCAGGTGCCTTTTGGCAAACTCCAGGCGGGCTGCCATGTGCCTTTTACTAAGGAGTGGCTTCCGTCTGGCCACTCTACCATACAGGCCTGATTGGTGGATTGCTGCAGATGGTTGTCCTTCTGGAAGGTTCTCCTCTCTCCACAGAGGACCTCTGCAGCTCTGACAGAGTGATCATCAGGTTCTTAGTCACCTCCCTGACTAAGGCCCTTCTCCCCTGATCGCTCAGTTTAGATGCCCGACCAGCTCTAGGAAGAGTCCTGGTGGTTTCGAGCTTCTTCCACTTACGGATGATGGAGGCCACTGTGCTCATTGGGACCTTCAAAGCAGCAGAAATTTTTCGGTAACCTTCCGCACATTTGTGCCTCGAGACAATCCTGTCTCGGAGGTCTACATACAATTCCTTTGACTTCATGCTTGGTTTGTGCTCTGACATGAACTGTCAACTGTGGGACCTTATATAGACAGGTGTGTGCCTTTCCAAATCATGTCCAGTCAACTGAATTTACCACAGGTGGACTCCAATTAAGCTGCAGAAACATCTCAAGGATGATCAGGGGAAACAGGATGCACCTGAGCTCAATTTTGAGCTTCATGGCAAAGGCTGTGAATACTTATGTATATGTGCTTTCTCAATCTGTTTATTTTTAATAAATTTGCAAAAACCTCAAGTAAACTTTTTTTCACGTTGTCATTATAGGGTGTTGTGTGTAGAATTCGGAGGAAAAAAATGAATTTAACCCATTTTGGAATAAGGCTGTAACATAACAAAATGTGGAAAAAGTGATGCGCTGTGAATACTTTCCGGATGCACTGTACATGCTCCCCTGAGAAAAGAGAAGATTACTTTTGTAAGGTATTGGTGTTAATAAACCTTTTATTTGAACCCAGAACTTATGTGAATGCAGTTATGTCTGGGGTTTGAGGTGCTGCAACTCCCCTAATTGGTCACATCAGGTTAGAATATGTAGACATGGCTTAACATTCAGGTGCTTTCATTGGCATAGCTGTTTTAAAAGTTGAAATATTTTTCATTTTTGCTCATTAATTCAATCGAAGAGGCAGATATTACATTTTTGTTTATAATACATTAACAGTGTAAGCCTATGCTGTAAAAATGCCAGGGTCCTAGAAACTATTGAAATCATCAGAAAAAAAATTGAAATGTAGAGATGTCAGGTAATTGAAAGGAACTACTCTAGGCATCTCTCTCCTAGAAGGTTTTGTTTTGCCGACATGCTCACATTGCTTGTGCATTAGCGGCAGGAGGAAAAGTAAAAGGGATACCATTTTGCCAATGTTAGCAGCTAAGTGACTTTGTCTTTCTTCTGAGGTTTCATTTTGCTGACGTGCTGGCCTCGCTTGTGTTATTAGTGGCTAAGCGAGTCATTCGTTTCCTCAGAGGTGGATGCCTTACCCCGACTCCACCTCTCACTTCCGGGCTGGACAGACACACACACGTCCACGCATACACATTTATATATAAGATTCTTATAACAATGAGTTGCATCCAGAAAATACCAATGACAAAAGAATGTACAGAACAAAAAACAAGTTTTATGTCATCTTACAATAACTAATAGGCAAAAACTAAGACCAAATAGGGTTGTTGTGGCTGAAACACCTTTCATAGACACCAAATTCCAACTCCAGTGATATAAAAATTGCAATGATTGATGTCCTGTTGTTAGTTATTGGTTGTGGATGGTCCATGGTGAACTGTAGTTTGTATATTTTAATCATAACATTTATGAAAGAAATACCCAACAAAGAGTTAAAATCTACATTGAAGTTTTAAGATAAAATAGACCATGATCATTTAACTCCCTTCTCCATCTCTTATTTACATAGATATTTACTTCTCCCTTTCTTTTGTTTAATGTTGCCTTATTAAAAAGCCTAAAGCAATTTTCCTTTAGCTAAGCTCTCCTTCTCAGGGGTGGGGTTTGATTAGTCTTCAAATTTGTTGGGTTATAAATTGATCTGTTTGTATGGAATGATTACAATGAAAATTAATAAAATAAAAATATTAAAAAAAAAAAAAAAAATAGACCATGACATATAGAGGGTCATTGTGGTTGTTTTGTGAGTTGTGTGTTGAGAAACAGGACCCCCCCCCCCCCTTTTTAAAATAGGAGAAAGCAGGTTAAGCAGTTGAAAAGTCGCCCAGATCAGTAGGGGAAGTTATGCAGTCCTGTGAAAGGCACCTGTCGCCCAGAATAATTCACACAGCAGAGCAGAACGGTGCAGTAACTTGGGAGTCTGTCTTCCTCTTGTTCTGCAGTTAGCAGCTTATATTGCAGGTGGTGTTTTGGCATTAAGTGTCACTGGAGCAAAACCCCAGCAGATGTTGTGCAAGTAATTAACTTCCCTCAATAATTTAACTTATTAAAATGTTTATAACAACCCTCATCATTGCCTTCTTTTTTCACATTTTCTACCATATGCTTAATGTAATTACTTCTTTATAAAAATCATTCTCCTTGCAGTCTGTGAATTGTCCATGCCTGGAGCTGCAAGCATTTTTCCCACTGTGTTACTGGGAACTACAGATAGCAGATTTCAGTTCTGCACTCAATCAAAGGGATGGTTTTTACTGGGGAATTGAAATGACTGACATAAGTCCATTTACAAGCAGATAACAACCTTCATTAAGAAAGCCAACAAACAAACAAGGACTTTGGTAAATGCTGAGACTCAAACCACCTACACCTGAACACCAGCAAAACCAAAGAGCTGGTGGTGGATTTTAGGAGGCCCAGGCCCCTCACGGACCCCGTGATTATCAGAGGTGACTGTGTGCAGACGGTGCAGACCTATAAATACCTGGGAGTGCAGCTAGATGATAAACTGGACTGGACTGCCAATACTGATGCTCTGTGCAAGAGAGGACAGAGCCGACTATACTTCCTTAGAAGGCTGGCGTCCTTCAACATCTGCAATAAGATGCTGCAGATGTTCTATCAGACGGTTGTGGCGAGCGCCCTCTTCTACGCGGTGGTGTGCTGGGGAGGCAGCATAAAGAAGAGAGATGCCTCACGCCTGGACAAACTGGTGAGGAAAGCAGGCTCTATTGTAGGCACAGAGCTGAACAGTTTGACATCTGTGGCAGAGTGACGGGCGCTGAGCAGGATCCTGTCAATCATGGAAAATCCACTACATCCACTAAACAGTATCATCTCCAGACAGAGGAGCAGCTTCAGTGACAGACTGCTGTCACTGTCCTGCTCCACTGACAGACTGAGGAGATCATTCATCCCCCACACTATGCGACTCTTCAATTCCACTTGGGGGGTAAATGTTAACATTTTACAAAGTTATTGTCTGTTATACCTACCTCACACTCTCCACCTTGCATTTTTTAACTTGCACTGTGTTTTTATCACTCTTTAATTTAATATTGTTTTTATCAGAATGCTGCAGCTGGAGTATGTGAATTTACCCTTGGGTATTAATAAAGTATCTATCTATCTATCTATCTATCTATCTATGGACAACTTCCTCAAATGCTCACAGGGCATCATCCACTCATGACTTTTCCAATCCTGTATCAGCCTCATAAAATTCATCCTAAAATACAGAGGACTGTTCAAAGAACACACAACCCAGATGTTCGATCTACTTTTACCATGAGGCAAGGTGAGCAATGGCCTGTGTGCGTTAGCAGAGGTGTAGTACTACCAAATAAAAGCATGAAGCCTTTGGTTATAAAAACACATTTGGAGAATAAGCATGCTACTTGCACAAGTAAATAATTGGACTTTTTTAAATGAAGAAATGAATCTTGAGGCTTCACAAAAATCATCCTAAACACATTTGTACAACAAGCCAGCAGGCACTATGGGCATCGTCTCATTGCACATCAAACTGCCAAATATAATTAAAGTGCCTTGTGCAATAGATGTGTCCACTGAAATTCTAGACGAGTCAGATGTTTGAAAACTCAGACATATTCCTCTCGCACTCTGCTCACTTACCCCTGATTTAGACAAACTTGTGAAATTCAGAAAAGCCCAGGTTACCAATTAAAAAGACAAATAGAAATTGAATTTGATTCTGTATTAAACAGCAATATGTCAAGTTAGTTTTGGATGAGTACCATGCATGTTTCATCCATTATGTACTGTGTATTTAAATATTGAATATGCATTTACTGTTATTTGTTAATGTGTGCCGTTCAGAGGAAAATGTGGGCTAATTTACATTAAAGTTACTGCTACTAAAGGGTTATCACTGAACAAAAATAGAAAAAACTGGGTCCAAAGGCCAAACATTTGAGAACCACTGTGCAATATCCTGTGGGTGTGCTAGTGCATGTGAAACGTGACTTTTTCATTTTTGTGATGGGGTTTGAAAGCAATCACTTGTATTAAAATGAGAAATGCCCATTGTTGTTTTTTAAATTGCACGTTTGCACTGGGGCTTTTCCTAGTCATGGACATGCAGCACACACACACAAAGAGGTACAGAAAAGCTCAGTTGTATTTGCTCCTTTAAAGGTAGACATCAATATGAGGAATGCGTTTTTCACAAGACACTGAATCTTGATTTCCACCCACCACTAAGGAAGACTAAATATGAAATAGGCCACCAAAGAAGTCAACAGGTGTTCATTACACTGCGTGGAAAAGAAGCCACCAGTCTTATAGTCCTGCTTCAAAGAAGTCTTAATGTAGAAAGAACTTTTAATGTATGATAGTAGTGTATGTAAAAATTAGTTTTTTCATGCTGACCCAGCAAACACCTGGCCACACGATAGTTGGCACTGCTGTTGGATATGTTGTGTGCAATTTGAGTTCTGCAGGCTGTGTAATATGCATTCTTTCCATGTTACTTTGGCTTGTCCTACCAGAACTTTCCTTTATGTGTTCAGACTTTTCTAATGTAATCATGAACTTACCTTATTAATAGTGTCTGTCTTTCTTTTGCTATGGAGTAACGAGACACACAAGTTCACACGTCTTTCATATCATAAAAAAATCAATCATACTATGGGATGCTGGTGACTGGTCTGTCTCAGTTGGCATCAGATCATTGTGATACCCTCTGACATCATGATAATTGGACAAAATACAGCCATATAGGTTTAAATGTTAAATAAGCTGAGTCCCCGACAGGAAAATCTGTTAACTACGAACACCCTAAAGTGGGGGCTGCAGCACCTCAAGTTCAGAATCAAACAACTTTGAGCTTTCTTTCTTAACTTACTGTGGCCACCTTCAAGGGATGAAGTAGTTTCAGACTTTTAATATTTCTTTCCTGGTGTATGCTACATAACAATCAAAAAGACTGACACGAAAGTGAAAAGAAGTGATTAAAATACCTCAAGTTCAGAATGAAACAGTTTTAAGGTGAAAAAGGACAAATCAGAAAAACATGGAGAAAACATGTGGACTACCATGACTTGAATTGAACACTGCATGTCCTGTAGCAGCGCAGCCTACAGTTTGGACAGGTGTTTGCCAGCACAAGAATTGGAAAAATCATTTTCTACACACATACCTGTAACACATGTGGGCATCCTTGGTGGCTTTTCAAATTTAGCAGAGTCCTCTTCAGTGGTGTAAGAAAATCAAGATACAATGTAATATCTTGTGAATAATGTATTCCCGGTATGTACAGTATGTGTGCATCTATCTATCTGTCAGATAGTGCCTCACATACTCTTTCTTTCTTTCTTTCTTTCTTTCTTTCTTTCTTTCTTTCTTTCTTTCTTTCTTTCTTTCTTTCTTTCTTTCTCTTTCTTTCTTTCTTAAATTACTGTGGTTACCTTTAAGGGATGAAGTAGTTTCAGACCTTTAATATTTCTTTGCTGGTGCATGCTACATAAATATCGAAAAGACTGAAGTTTTTTAAGAAGTGATTAAAAAAATGTGAAATACCAACATTTCAAGTGCAGAATCATACAGTTTTGTGGTGAAAAGGGACAAATCAGAAAAACATGGAGAAAACATGCAAACTACCATGACTTGAATTGAACACTGCATGTCCTGTAGCAGCGCTACCTACTGTGTGCACAGGTGTTTTTGCTAGCAAACAATAGAAAAAAAACATTTTCTGCCTAAATACCTGTAACATGTGCAGGCTTCCTTGGTGGCTTTTTCAAGTTTAGCACAATCTCCTTGTGATATCCCGTGTAGTGAGAAGTGTCCCCAGCCTACACTCTGGACATCTAATAGTTTATGAACCGAACAGGATCAGTGGAGAGATGAGACACAGACAAAAAGTGAAAGGTGAATGGTGCAAGTTTACTTACAAAAGTGCTGTACAACCAAAAATGCAGTAGTGTCAGGTGGGCTTTGAGACACAGTCCTTCAGCACTGACACTTCTTCAGAAATAAATAAAAACAACAAAAAAAAGGAAAAATATGGCGTATTTACAAAAACAGTGCACTCCTACAAAAACTACACACACACTCCAACGATGAAGGTTGTCTTCTTTTATCTCTGGCTCAAGTACTAGGGTGTTGTACCGTGTTAGCCATTATGAATGTAGAGAAAAGCCAAGCAAAATGACACCTTTTATTGGCTAACTAGAAAGATTGTATATTGTAATCTTTCTAGTTAGCCAATAAAAGGTGTCATTTTGCTTGGCTTTTCTCTGGCTCAAGAAATTCCTCCAGCAGGAAAGAAAAAAAAATGCACAAGAACAAAAACAAGTGTGTGTATATACAAAAATAATTGCATCAAATCCAAAAATCTAAATTATCCCAGCACCAAATAAGTATATAGACCTCCACCAAAAATGATCACTAGGAGATATATACAAAGGAATATTTACAAAGCCGCCAAAATCACAACTGCTCCTCCAGTAGCTCAGCAGTGCTTACTCCTACCTCGCCTTTAGGTCCACTGACGACCCCTGTTGGCCGGTAACTCCTTAAATATAACCGGCAAGACTGTCCAGCCAATCTACCACCCCGTCTACCTCACGCACCTATCCAGGTAGACGCTAGCGCGTTCACGCCACGCCCCGAGCAACTATGTCTTCTTCTTCTTCTTTCGGCTGTTCCCGTTAGGGGTTGCCACAGCGGATCATCTTCTTGCATACCTTTCTGTCTTTTGCATCTTGTCCTGTTACACCCATCACCTGCATGTCCTCTCTCACCACATCCATGCTGCCAACATTCAAAGTGCCTACCGTACCCTCAGTTCCACTCTCTACTTTCCTCCTCTCCTCCTGCCTCCGGACTCGTCCCCCAACCTCTTTTCCTTCTTCGGCCAACAGTAGCCCAATTTCCGCCAGCACCCTGTTGGCGGTCGTTGTTAACCCGGGGCGCGACCGATCCGGTATGGAAATTTGTATTGTTGTCCGCATATTGCTTTGGCAAAATTTTACACCGGGATGCCCCCGAGCAACTATGTACACCGTATTTAAAATCGAACCCCTGTCGGTCGCGCGCGTAAGCCCCCCTGGACGGCCAACGGTTATGCTGAACTGGAGCACAACCGCTTCCGCCTCACCAGTAAGCAAACTCATTTATTTACAATATGGGATCCCAATCTCGGACTCAATCCTGTTTCAGGCGTGCGGCACCTCAAACCGCCTGAGCTGGGCAGGTTGCGAGGACACCGGCGTATAAAAATGAACACGTGCGGTGGAGCCTGTAGTGGCCGTTATGGCGGCTCCACGTGTGTCCAGACACACCGCGCCTCACAGCGGTCACGCGCTTGACGGCCCCGCGTTCCCGCAGCAGCGCCCTCAACACACAAACGGCAAGCGCACTCCCTTACAACCTTATAAATACCGCTGCTTCAAGTTTAAGTCTTCTTCAACTTAAATTTGAATTTGGTAATGCGCGAAATCAAGTTGCAACATAATGTCTTGTGAATAATGCATTCCTGGTATAGCTTTCCTTTCTTCTTCTATTTCAAACTGCTATGCCTACATTTACGGAGGTCTAAAAGACTGAATCAAAAGTGCAAACAAGTGACTAAAAAAATAAAAAACAGGTTGTCCTCATTGTAATATAAGCAATGACCTTCAAGCCTCAACATTAAGGTAGAAAGTTCAGGCTGTACATGCACACACACCCACACTGAAAGGTATAGAGAACACTGCAGGGCCAGTTGGATCAGACACTCATCTTGAAACTGATACTACAAAAAGCAATATTTTTAGTAATTACATTAAGCATATAATGGGAAACTGGAAAAGAGTATCTTAAAGAGACAAAGCTGAGGGTTGCTATTAGCATTTTAATAATAAAATTCAATTACTGAGGGAAGCATATTAATTATTTGCATAAACCCTGGTGGGACAGTGTCCCACTGGCCCTTAATGCAGAAACTCCACTGTTAGCAAGTCATAAAATTAAATAAGTTCTGCTATGTGTGAGGATTGACTTATAATTATTTAAACTGGATTAGAACAAAAACCCTGGAGCCAGTGCAGTCCTCCAGGACTGAACCTGACACCCCTTAATAAAGAAGTAGCTGCAAACACATAGCTAGTTTTAGCCCTCTGTAAATACAGGTACAGTATGTACTGCACATGTTCTGTATATGTACCGTCAGGGTGTGTGCAGCTACGTGTCTAATGACATTTTTTATATATTAGACATCTTGTAAAGGGGACGTTTTGTACTTTGTACTGAATTAGAACCCATAGTGCTTTAAGTGGTTCTGATAAAGGATGGATGAATGGAGTTCAAAACTTGTGTCAGTGATCAAGTCCTCTGCTAACACTTTAGAATTTCCAAGTGTCAAGTCCAATGCAAGTTCAGTGTGATGTACACACAGGGTGAGCACTTAGTAACTGGAAATATCATTTTGTCAGAAAGCACCATGCACTGACCCAGAACTCAAGAGTAATTGGTGCGAGTCTGCAAGTCAGGGAAGTTTGCAGTATGCGACAGTCTTCAAATTGTGTGACAGTCTGCATACACCATTCAGAGAGTGACTTTGTCAGTCTTTGAAGGCTTCCTCTCAAAAACTTCAAAAAAGGCAGAACATATCGGAACATAATGGGTTTGCCATAAAATGATCACGTGGTCTATGTGAACAATGATGCTAAGATTGTACTAATGTAGTGCAGGTTCAATAAAATCGGTACAAATAATATCAGGAGCAATGACAAAAATTGTTGTAGAATGTTGCTACAGCACCAAGGTTCCTGACCATATCCAACTGCAAGAGGACACCTCTGTTGAGAACAATGCTGGGTCCAACAATGCAAAAATCTATTAAATCTATTAACAGAATGCAGAACCAATTCTGTGAATTTTTCCTTTTCCAAGTAAAGGACAGTGATTTATGCCAGGAGACAAAGAAAGACTGGTTAGAAGGGTTGGACTTAAACCAGTCTGACGCAGACTCCACAATTTTAGGTTTATAGAGGGAAGAGGTAAGAGGTGAATAGTCAAACTGAGTCTATGGCTGATGAAATGTCAGACAAAGGAGGTAGATAGATAGATAGATAGATAGATAGATAGATAGATAGATAGATAGATAGATAGATAGATAGATAGATGTGAAGGATCTCACTGCTTACATTAAAGAACTGTTGTGGGGTACAAAATCTGTAAATTTTGGACTATATTTTCATTATATTTTGTTCAAGACAAAACAACAGATTAACTTAATACTTGCATGGACAGTTAAGATCAAAGGCAATCTGTTTTCCTAAATCACAGTACCATTTGTTTGAACTGACCAGCAATTCAGGAGATTCCTCAGGTTATTGATTACTTTAAAACCTGAGATCTGGGACAATAACTTGCTAAACTGGTTTACAGCATGGGAAAGGAAGACATGCCAGTAGTACTAAACAACATCAAAGGTTTTATTGTTTGGGAAAAAAGGTTGAGTGAATTCATTCATCATATTGACAACCAGCCAATCGGAATATCTAAAAATCACATCTTGCAAACCCCTCCCCCACTGTAGAATTTTATAATAAATATGCCTCAGCTGAAGAACGATATCAGAAGAAGAGACAAAGTCATCAGAACAGAACAGAGCGATGTCAAAAGGCGTGTGGTATAGCGGGTCCACAGCTCCCGTTCTAAGGCCAGTTTTTAAAATAAATAATCACCACGCTTGCAGCTTAGCGAGGGGGCGTGGTGGTTGTGTGGCTGAAGCAGTTCTCAGGGAAATTCGCGATGTGGCCGTTTCTCACCTACAGTGCATCCGGAAAGTATTCACAGCGCATCAGTTTTTCCACATTTTGTTATGTTAAAGCCTTATTCCAAAATGGATTAAATTCATTTTTTTCCTCAGAATTCTACACACAACACCCCATAATGACATGAAAAAAGTTTGAGATTTTTGCAAATTTATTAAAAATAAAAAAATTGAGAAAGCACATGTACGTAAGTATTCACAGCCTTTGCCATGAAGCTCAAAATTGAGCTCAGGTGCATCCTGTTTCCCCTGATCATCCTTGAGAAGTTTCTGCAGCTTAATTGGAGTCCATCTGTGATAAATTCAGTTGATTGGACATGATTTGGATAGGCACACGCCTGTCTATATAAGGTCCCACAGTTGACAGTTCATGTCAGAGCACAAACCAAGCATGAAGTCAAAGTAATGGTCTGTAGACCTCCGAGACAGGATTGTCTCGAGGCACAAATCTGGGGAAGGTTACAGAAAAATTTCTGCTGCTTTGAAGGTCCCAATGAGCACAGTGGCTTCCATCATCCATAAGTGAAAGAAGTTTGAAACCACAAGGACTCTTCCTAGAGCTGGCCGGCCATCTAAACTGAGCAATTCGGGGTGAAGGGCCGTAGTCAGGGTGGTGACCAAGAACCAATGGTCACTCTGTCAGAGCTCCAGATGTCCTCTGTGGAGAGAGGAGAACCTTCCAGAAGGACAACCATCTTTGCAGCAATCCACCAATCAGGCCTGTATGGTAGAGTGGCCAGACGGAAGCCACTCCTTAGTAAAAGGCACATGGCAGCCCGCCTGGAGTTTGCCAAAAGGCACCTGAAGGACTCTCAGACCATGAGAAAGAAAATTCTCTGGTCTGATGAGACAAAAATTGAACTCTTTGGTGTGAATGCCAGGCATCATGTTTGAAGGAAACCTGGAACCATCCCTACAGTGAAGCATGGTGGTGGCAGCATCATGCTGTGGGGGTGTTTTTTCAGCGGCAGGGACTGGGAGACTAGTCAGGATAAAGGGAAAGATGACTGCAGCAATGTACAGAGACATCCTGGATGAAAACCTGCTCCAGAGCGCTCTTGACCTCAGACTGGGGCGACGGTTCATCTTTCAACAGGACAACGACCCTAAGCACACAGCCAAGATATCAAAGGAGTGGCTTCAGGACAACTCTGTGAATGTCCTTGAGTGGCCCAGCCAGAGCCCAGACTTGAATCCGATTGAACATCTCTGGAGAAATCTTAAAATGGCTGTGCACCAACGCTTCCCATCCAACCTGATGGAGCTTGAGAGGTGCTGCAAAGAGGAATGGGCGAAACTGGCCAAGGATAGGTGTGCCAAGCTTGTGGCATCATATTCAAAAAGACTTGAGGCTGTAATTGCTGCCAAAGGTGCATCGACAAAGTATTGAGCAAAGGCTGTGAATACTTATGTACATGTGATTTCTCCGTTTTTTTAATTTTAATAATTTTGCAAAAACCTCAAGTAAACTTTTTCATGTTGTCATTATGGGGTGTTGTGTGTAAAATTCTGAGGAAAAAAATTAATTTAATCCATTTTGGAATAAGGCTGTAACATAACAATATGTGGAAAAAGTGATGCGCTGTGAATACTTTCCGGATGCACTGTAAGTGCACAGGTGAGAGACCGCCCGCACCAGTGATTGTTCCTGGGGCTGCTAATTGCTACAGCTGCCATGCCCTCTTGATAAAATAGAAGCGCTAGTCAGCTAGAGGGAGAAGAAAAAGAAAGAGGAAAAAAGAGAAAATAAAAAAGGAAAGAGAAAGAATAAACGGAGGTTGTAGGAGAAAGCAGGACGCAGGGGAGAGAGAGAGAGAGCCGGTGTGGGAGAGCGAGCGAGTGGAGGCTCGCACATGCAGCTGTACAGGAAGCCCTGGTGTTGTGCCGACACCCGGGGAGTAGTTGTAGTGGTCGCTCCTGCTGAGTGATCATGTAGCAGGAGTGACCAGTGATGAAGGGCGGATGACTCTCCGCGGAAGGCAGCGGGAATTCGGGACGTGGATTTCTCCAGCATAAGAGCCCTGGTCGTTGGGGAATCCTAAGTCACTGTTTGGCGGGGCCTACCATAGCCAGGGATCGGTAAGGCGAACCGAACAGTAGGACAGTGGAGAGAAGGCCAGCTGCTGAGAGGGCAACTCTCCTGTTGCAGGGCCCAGACGGGTGAAGCAGGGGAGCCGCCAGAGGAAAGGAGACACCGGGCTTGTTGTTGTTTTTTTAAAAAGGAATGCTTCCCGCATTGTGTTTTAACCTCGTTTTTAAAGGATTGTTTTTTTCTAAGGGTTTTTAACCTCCATGTTTTCACTACTGTTTTTATGGATTATTTATTTAATGAAGAGATTATGAAGCACTGCACTTAATTTGAACACTGTATTGTTCTGTTTTTAATAAAAGCACTTGACAGTTTTGCACCATCTCCTTGCTATGTTGTTGCCTCACTGCTTAGCTCATCGGTAACATTACTGACGGTGCAGGGTTTAAGGGCTCCCGGACAGAAGATGGGAGCATGCACAAACCTGCATCGTCACAAGGCGGCACCAGAAATGTGGGGCCGTTTCTATCTGATCGTCAGTAAAGCATCTAATGAACAACTACAAGTTCTAGATCACAAGTCGCCTGTGACATTCATCCTTGTCATGTTTACTTTTTCGTAAGCTTTTTCTAAAGACTATATACTGTATATCCAGACTTTACTATCAGTCCTATTTTCTATTATTCTTTGTTCTACTGGTATTATTATTCCTGTAATAAATACCATGCTGCTTTTAACTTTCCATGCTTTGTCTTAATGTTTAGAGTGATTGAAGTAATAAGGTAGATTTCTTTGAGCACCTGGTGCAGCCGGAGGTTTGCCATTACCTCTGTGCTGCGAGGTTTATTAAGGCTGTGGGTGAGAGCTCCACCTTAATAGTAGGGAACTTTCCTTAAAGTAAGGCATTCACGGCTGATAAATGGTCTATAGTCAGGGATGCTGAGCCTTTGTATGTTTAAATTTAGGTCTGAGATATACTTAAAATATCGTATGTTGTTCATGCCGATAATAAGCAAGTCTCTTGAAGTGCTTAGAGAGTGACAGGCTGTGTTATTCCTAAGGTACTTGTGTGGTTTAAAGTGCTAGTGGTTAACCAGCTGTTTGTGTGTCATTCATGGGGCACTGTTGTGGTTAGAGTTTGTGTGTATGTGTATATCTATGCATGTGTGTGATAATCTTAAGGTGCGACAGTAGACCAACCCAGTAACGAATCTGATGAGCACACTTACCCCTAAGTAAAGGAATATACCACGATAATATAGGAATGCAGTCTCCTAAGGAAAATGATCCTGCCCTTTTTTGTATAGTTCTTTTGTGTTATGAGATCAATTCAAGCTGTCATTAATGTGGACCCCCAAGTGCTTGTAGAAGTAAACCACCTCTACAACCACTCCTTGAATAATGAACGGACATAGTAGGTCTTTGGTCAATAACCAATTCCTTGGTTTTGCTGATGTTAAGTTGTAATTCTTTCTGCACCAACAAACCAAGTTCTCCACCTGACTCCTCCCCTCTGCCTCATCTCCTTTATGAAAATGCTCCATAAGTGCAGAATCATTTGAGAATATCTGTAAGTGAAATTACTTGCTGTTATATTTATACTCTGAAGTGCAGAGATCAAAGAGAATAGGAGAAAGGCCTGTTCCTTGTGGTGCTCTATTGCTACTCATATCTGTATCAGAGACACTGGCCTTGAGTCTCACAAACTGTTAGAGTGAAGTCATTGTCTATCTGTATTTTCCTGGCACACTGGTTTTCTTACCACACTCCTAAAATGTGTAGATGGCACTATTATTATTTTTAATTGGCACAATGCAGGTGACTTTGGGGGAGTATTCTTCACTATAGAGTGCCCTGAACTTAAACAACTCTAATATGGTATTTACTATTTTTTGGAATATTTCAGGAAATGTACATGGTTGTATTAATGATGAGCAAAATGATTTACACAAAACTCAATGTTTATATTAAAAAAAATTAAAGAAACAAATGGTGTTTCGCTTTCAGTAAAAGTCATACAATTGACACAAGTTGAAAGGAGTTAAGTTCCTGTTTTAGGAGTATTTTTATGCATTATGCATTTTATGCATTTAGTATTCTGGACTCAAGTCTTGTAATGTGCACACATTTTGTGGACCTGTCAGCTGTTTGTTGAGGTTATTCTACTTGAACATCTAGGCAATCACAGTCATCAAGATGCATCAGGGACAAAAACAAAAAAGAAACATGAAAGCGTGGTTAACAGATAATGTCTGGCATGGGTGTGAGAGGGGGGCCAGCAGCTTTCTGTGTAATTAGTTTTTCTATGGAGAAAAAATAGTACAGTGCATGATGGTGTTTTTGTGTGTCATCATGTGGGAAATATGCAGCACGTCACATTTTTACAAAATGAACCTTAGTGTCAGTTTCACAAAACTGCATGCAAATCTAAACCCGGCTGTTTCATTTATCACTAGATTGTACTATATATGGCACCTGTTTATAAGCTACTCCATTTTTGTGTGAGTAATTACATAATATACCAGTTTTCCATACTGTATCCAGAGTTCAAGGTTTTACACAAACATGCTATCCATTCTGTTGTAATCCATATCTACTTTGAACAAGGCAAAGTTTAATACCTGATGCATTCTCTAGGACATCACATCCAAGCTGGGAACAGATGGGCTGCACAGCAGAATGTAGAAAACAAAGTAAACTTAGAGAATCTTGCAAACCTCCCATGAGTTAACAAGCACTGTTTGTGTGGATTGTTCCTGGAGATGACATTCTGATGACAATTTAACCTTCAAGCCTTTTCACCCTGGTGTGCTCACACTGGTAAGCAGAGAGGCTATGTTTTTGAGGCTACCCTTGTCCATTATTACCATGGCGCCACATATGCATCTGGCAACCCTTGCCATCTGGATAACACACTGCATGTTGCTAACCCATACGCTAAATTGAATACTAATGTTATGCTGATGCAAGAAATGTTTTTAATAATCAGGAGCAAATAGACAGGGTTGAGAGAAAGCTGAATGGAGGAAAGTACAGAGATATCCTTAATACACTCTGTCTGAACCACGGATTCAACTTCCAACCGGGCAATGACTCTAAGAACAAAGTAAAGCCATTAAAGGAGTAGCTTAGGGACAGGACAACCCTTGGTGTGTCCCAGACAAAACCCAGACCTGAACCTAATTGAACATCTCTGGAGAGACCTAAAATAGCTGTCCACTGATGGTGTCCATCAGACATGACAGAGCTTCAGAGGATCTACATTGGAAGAATGTCAGAAAATGCAGGTGTGCAAAGCTTGTCACATCAGATCCAAGAAGACTCTAGGCCAAGAGTTCCCAAACTTTTTTCGGCCGCAGACCCCTTTACCAAAAACTTTTAAAACTGTTGACCCTCTAGTCATTTACTTTTCTTACTCAAATTAATAAATTTGTACAGTACTCAATATTAAAAATTTCACTAGATATCAAACTTTTCATTTTAATCACTTGTAATTAATGATTGAAAAATATAAAAGGACTGCGGAATATGGCATTATCTTGTGCAACATTTAATATTGAAACCTGAACTAACGAAAATTGATGCAAAAAAATGAGTTTTTTTACATTTTTGACATTTATGAAATAAATATGTAAAATCAAAATAAGTACAAATATTGAAATCACTTTATTAAACATAAAAATGAAGTGAAAAAATCAACATATTCAGACAGAATTAAACATCAACAAAATTACAACAACGAAAGATTTTAATCAGAATTATAAAAATAAGAATACCAAATAAATTAGCTTGGAAAACTGAATTTAATGAGATGGGTGCATGTGATCTGTCAACAATTTATCTATGTCCAGTTTTAAATTAGTGAGTTGTATTCTCAAATCTCTACGTTCAGTGATATGCAATCGATGTCTGTTCTGAAGCAGGTTTAAAACTACACTGAAGCCTCTCTCTACGAGATACGACTATGGAAATGCCAGCAAATACTTTTGTACAACAGTTCATAGAGCCGGGTACAGAAGTGGAATATCTTGTTGTAGCCAAAACTTTTGATAACCCTGTTTGAATTGTACCTTGAGATCCTCATTCGTGCTGATGGTTATCAGCTCATCTTGCAAAATTATATTTGGTTCTGCACTAGTAGTGTATGGATTTATTATCCAGTCCAGTATTTCCAATGATAGAATATCTTCAAACTTAGTTTTGAAATCTAAGTGAAGAGCCTCCAAGTGGTTGACGTACAGCAAGATGTTTTCTTCTTGGATTGTGCCTATCTTAAATAAGTTGGGGAACTGAGAAAGCTCAGATCTTGCAATATTTTGCTTAAAAAACATTAATCTGGCAACAAAAGCTGATATGAACGATTTTGCTTTGATGAGATTCATATTGTCTCCTTGCAGTTGTAAATTAACATCATTAAATTTGCCAAATAAGTCAGTTAAATAAGCAATATCTGTTTTACTCTTAAGTAAATTTTCTTTCAAACTGGAATCCTTGTCTTCCAAAAACTCTAAAACAGATTGAAAAAGTGCAAAAAATCTTGCCAAACATAAACCTTTTGAAAGCCAGCGGACTTCGGTATGGAGAACCAATCGATAGAAATCTTCGTCGCTTTCCTCGCATAATCGTGCGAACACTCTAGTGTTCAAAGCGTTACTTTGAATTTTGTTCACAGCTGTTATAACAAACTGAAGCGATTGATGCAATTTGTCGCCAAAGTTCTTGGCTACTAAATGTTGCCTATGGATTACGCAGTGAACTGCAAGCACCTCAGGTACGTGTTGTTCCAGGTAACTTATGAAACCGCGATAACGACCAACCATAGCTGGTGTTCCATCTGTCTCAACAGATATTATATTTGTCAATGGAATCGCTTTTCCCCTGAAAAATAGCTCCATTAAATTAAGATCGATTCACCTCTGGTGTCAGTTTCTAAAGTTCTAGCAAAAAGCAGCTCTTCATGTACTTCCTGATCTTGAATAAAGCGAACGTATGCCAGCAACAAAGCTTCATTACTGGGTAATGTTGACTCGTCCAATTGGAGGGAAAAAAACGTTTTTTTGCAAATGATTACACAAACAGTTTTCCACGTCATGACTCATTTCGTCGATATGTCTTTGAACTGTGTTATTGCTCAAAGGAATCCTTTTTACAACATCTTGTGCAGGTTTGTGGAGTACAGTGTTCAATACCTCCGCGACGGCCGGTATAATCAGTTTCTCCCCTATGGTGTGCGGCTCGCCAGACTTCGCGATGAGTAGGGATATGTTGTATGATGCCCTTAATCTATCATTATTTTGCTTCGATGATGAAACAATCAAATTATCTATCGTAGTTATCTTCAGAATTTTATGTTTAAGTGATTAAAAGTATGACAAATCTTTTTTTTTTGTCAGGGTGAATTCTGTTCAAGTGATCTGCTAGTTTTGATGGTTTCATAGCATCATTGCTAAAGACTTTTTCGCATAAGAGGCACATTGGTAAATATTTGTTTGGTAATGACGGGACTAATCCTAGCTTCAAATAGTCCAAGCTGTACTGTCTGCAATTCTTTTTTGGTTCAGTCATATTATCTGAAAAAATACAAACTTTTATTAAAAAACAATTTCGACAGCCCCTGTGATAAAAAAAAACAATAAAGTATGTACTTACTTGAAACAGCAGATTTTTGTTGAAACTCAAATAAATAAACTGTGTCCTCTGATTTTCTTTTACGTAGTACTGCTCCTCAATAAATAATTATATTCAAAGTTCAAATCACAAATAAGTACATGTCACATCAAATGAACCAATTTATAGTGTTTTATGAAAGCATGACTGTACAAGACCGATAGATTCTGCTAATATCGAATATCGTCTCATCCCACCGCGAGCAAGTGCGGACATGCAATGTTTTTTTATGTCCGCACTTGCTTTGATACGTTTGATAAGACAATGCACAGACATGTTTGTGCTACATGTATTTTCATGCATTCTTACGTGTGACTCTTTTAATGACACATTTTACCTTTTCGTTCGCAAGTTTGGTATGTAATGTGTTTTTATCAAAAAAATGTTTTTTTGAATTATTTTACTTCTTAATTAGGTACCTATTGGAATTATAGATATTTTGAAGTAACAAACAAATAGCAGTATTAAGGGGGTCTATTTTTGCTGTTGTCGACCCCCAAATTTTTTTATTGAAACTATCGACCCCTAGAAAGTTCAAATCGACCCCAGGGGGTCGATATCGACCACTTTAGGAACTCTTGCTCTAGGCCATAGTCGCTGCCTAAGGAGCTTTAACAAAGTACTGAGTAAAGGGTCTGAATACCTGTGTCAATGTGATGTTTCATTTTTTTATTTTTAATAAGTTTTCAAAAATTTCTAAAGTCCTGTTTATGCTTTGCCAGTCTGGGGTATTGAGTGTTGCTTGATGAGGGAAAAATTAATTTACAGTAATTGGTTTTAGCACAAGGTTGCAACATATTGTATCTTACATGCAACTGAGAGCTTACTGGATTAAACTTACATTTCTTATGTTGTGATATGTAACAATAAAATTCCTTCTTGAGACAGGCCCTAGAAACACTTGGTCTTGCCAGGAGCAGACTTCCAGTCATTGTGATTCCAGGATATGTCTCATTGTACCTTCCTTTGAATGAACGTGGCAAGTGTCCAGAGGTGTTTCTGCATTAAGTTGGTGCGGTGCAAAAATAAGTCATACGTTTTCCTCAGTAATTTTCCTAATTCTGAAAACGTTTAAAATAACCCCCACCTTCATCTTCAACTGAGGGGCTGGTTCAAATGGCCCTGCTGCATTCTCTTTACCCTTTTATGTCAGTGTACAAGTGAAATCTGATCTTTCCAATTTAGTGATGGGGACTGAAGATCATCACCCACATTAAAATTAGGCCCATCTGTTGTAGCTTTTTAAATCATTATTTGCACAATGACTTTAAGCTTTTTCCAGTTGAGGCCCAGCAGCACATACCAGTGAAGAGGATTAGGATTTTCAAATGGACACCCACAGGGCATGCTAGGACCTGTTGTCCACTGGGGTAGGCATTTTGTGTTCCGTGGGGGCCGCCAAGGGGAGCTGTTGGGATCAGCAGTCCCTACATTCAGGGACTTTTGTCCTTCCAGCAGGCTAACTCCTAGCACCAGAAGTGGTTCCGGGATATAGATAAAAGAAGCCACTCATCCAAGCGAGTTAAGTCAGGAGGCAGAGGACAACACTTGCTTGGAGGATGAGGAGTAGGACAGAGAAGGAGGAAAATCTTTATTTTGTGGTGTGTTATGTTATACAGACGATTCTAGATGAGCCTGTAAAGGTTCTGGAAAGAATAAATTCACTGTACTTGAAGGTGACTGTGTCCGTGTTAGTTGTGTCCAGGGTTTGGGAATCAGTGACGCCTCCTACCTTTCACAGGGGGTAAAGATAACCTCTACAATAGAAAAATGAAAAATCCCAAAATCTAAAAAATGCTTTGACTGCTTTGATTGAAATTTGCCGATGTTATAGAAAAAAGAAAATTAGCAGAGACACATTTTCTTTTGTGAATAATAATACTGTACTGAGCTGGCTATTCTAACATGCAGCAGCCTTTTTTTGGCTTAGAGCTGGGTCAAAGCTGGGACAGATAAAGTGCCAGTCTGCCGTATGATACTTTCTGGTTTACACAAATAAAAGCCACCAGCCCAAGGGATAGGAGAGGCATGCAAAAAACAGCACTGAACAATAGGGTGGACAAACAAGTGAAAAGGGAAAAAGACACAGCAGGATACGTAGTGCAGAATGTGAGCATGAGGAAGGTTCGGCGAAACTCAAGTAAGACGTGGTTAGCAGTCAAATTGTACAAATAGAGTCTGGGTACCAAGGAGGTGGCTGTGAGTGTAGGTGCAGTGAAGAAGTCACTACAATATGTTTACAAGAACAAAACAACCCCACAATCAAAAATACTCAAGGCCACGTAAATCTGCAGTCTGTAAATATTATTGCCGTTTGTAATAAGTTTAAATAAAAGACGATTCAGTGGTAATAATATTCTTTACATTATCACACTACAAATTTAAATTATATGCAACTCTTCTGTACAGTATGTTAAATTGTTTAGAAATTGTAAAACAGCATGCTGCTTTAAAGCCTCATCACAAAGGTGCATTCATTTTGACGGTCTTCCATCATATTGTAGTGTTGGGCCGCTGGTGTGCTTCCTGATGCCAAATGCCAATGGATTATTGCTCTTTTAGGAAACTCGCTCGCCATTGCTGCAGAAGTTGGAAGAAGGATTTAATACCAAATGATGGCCAGTGAAATGTGCAGTTTTACATACAAAAGAAGAAAAATTAACACAAATATAATGCAGTGTTTGTAACACATTACATTTTATAATAAGTAATTATTTAACATATTTAGCTACTTTTTTTTTTGAGAAAGAAAAACCCATTCTGGCACTCGACACCAACAGTACAAAAAAGTTTCCTAAGGTCAGTCACTAGGAAAAGCAAGAATTCATTAATGGCAGGATTGTTTTACTCATGGGAAATTAGGGATGTCAAATGTATCAAAATACCATTAAGTATCAATTGTAGGCTCACAGGTGTTAATAAGATGGCAACATCAGCAGCTTCTGAGCCTTCATCAGCAAGCTTATTTTATAAAGAGGGAAGCCAGACTGGAGTCTGGAAATATTTTTCAGTAGGTAGGTGCTAAATTACAAAAACATGAATCAGTATAAGCCTGTAAACAGCTACAGTATGTCTGAAGTAGGGATTTGATGTTTATTTTTTTGAACAGCTTAAAATGTTTTCAAAGTCAGTTAAATGTTTAATGCATTTAATGAACTGAATTGAAGGATGGTGACTAACATGAAGTTGATTGGATTTGGCTGGCTAGCCTGTGATGGCAACTTTATGGATGAGGTCTGCGTGAATGCAGAAGTGTGGTGCATTTTCCTATAAGCTCTATCATAAAAAGCACAGCAATGACAAGATTTAAACTTGTTTACAGAACTTTACTCTTACCTTTTATAAAAGATAGCATTACTTGAAGCATTTGCATCTAATGACTAAAGTTAATATTATTTATTTTCATCAATGTAAATATTTTAATGAATACAGAATTGCAATTTATTTTTATTGAGTTACATTATATACTGTATTGAGTAACAATATTTTTTTTAGTATTGTATTGAAGTTGAAATTTTGACATTGTGACAAACCTAGAAGGGAACCAAAGCCTAAACTGGCAACAGCAGCTACCTGGCAGGAAGTTATCACAGATAGGATGCCAGTCCATTATCAGGCATTATGGATAAAAAAACCCGCTCCATCTGAAGTTTGAAATTTTCGTATTGTTACAACCCTATGGGAAATTGTACATAGCATGTTCAAGAGTAATAAGCTGCAGTGAACTAATAACATTAGACCCTAGTATAAAAAAAATGAAAAGCAAAAATTAAGTATACAGAATAGTACTTAGTTACATAATACATTCCATTAATAGCGCCTACAGAGGCCCACTTTCTAACACAGCTAGTCTGTTTTAATATCTAATATGAGAGCGTCAAAGGATGTGAATTTGCCTAATTTGTACTTCGTCACACAGAATTATCCCATGGCTATCTCCTCGACCATTGCCACCAGTATCTCTAAACCAATTTTTAGCACAAGAAGGATGTTAATTGCTTTGTCAGTTACTGGTACTGTTGTGTACATTTTGGAAACCGCCCTGCCCTGCCCTACAAGTCCTATGTTTCAAGTCCTACCTTCCAACTAACGGCTGCAAAAAGAATGCCACACCCAGTTATTTACCTTGGAGGACTCCGTAGTAAACGCTTTCACTCTATGACACAAACATAAAAACTAAATAAGGACATGCTGGAATTCGGTGAAGGGCACACAGACTCCTCACCTTCCAAAAGCCGACTGGAACAGGTTTGTACAGGAGTTGCAGTTAAACCAACGGAAGCTCAGTTTTCAGTGCGACTGAAGGCCATAAATAAAATTAACCAATTAAAACAAGCAAATCATGAACTTGACAAAACTTTTTTTTACCTTAACAGATCAAACAGTAAATCACACATCGATTTGAACTCCAGATAAGGCGTGTCGGACTCCGTAGGGGGGGCGTATCCAGTAGGCACGTATTGTCGTTTAGGGGGCGTGGTTTAGAAACCAGACGTGCCGTGACAGACGTGCTGCGCATGCTCCGCGTCCCTTCAGCTTCTCCTTCAGTCTGTCCTCCTTGAGAGACTGAGCCGCTTTCATCGTGTAAGGTGTACGACACCCGCTTACCGGTGAGTTCGGGGCGCTTACATGGCGTGTGACAGGCATAACGAGCGGGACGTTTTTATGAAGCAGGTTAGCGAGGAGCTATTTGTTGTAGTACGAGTATGCCGGCTAGGCCTGGGAGTGGTGAGCGGGGTCATTGGGGCAGTATTCCTACACAACTCCTGCAGAGAAATGACAACTGAGTGGGGGTGATGTCGGGCTTTGGGGCGGAAACGCCTGGAGTTCGTACGTCTCCTGGTGAAAGCGAAAGCTTTTCAGGCGGCGAGCTGCCTGTGAGAAGACTGTAACCCTTTGGTAAGCTTCTTAACCGCAGCACTGGCCCGGAGATCACTGTGACCTGGAGGACAGTACTACTCGGACTGTATACAAACGTGCTTAAAAGGGAAAGATTTCAGTATTCTAGTGTCCTTGTGGAGGAGGAGGAGGAGGACGACTATAACGGTGTGTGTGCAAGCCAGAATGTGCAGCTTGGGGGAGGGGTGAACACATACGAGTGTGTCAGAGTGAGAGGCAAGGACTAGGAGTAGGGAATGGGATTGGCTTGACAGCACTACAGGGGACCGGAAAGAGGGGTGTGTGTACACTCAATATAAAAAATATGAAAGGTGAATTATTATTCAAATGTTGTGTGAGTCGGAGCTTGGTGGTGTTTGAATATGTGACCTAATGTGAGCAAAGGCTATGCTGTATATTTATACTCACTTATTCCAGGATAATACTGTATGCCACGTATGTGTGCAATATACATTTATTAATTTGTACAAAATGTACTATATGTGTATGAGTAACAATAAGACAAACCACAGTATGTGACATTTAACAGAAAGTGGCGTTTCCCATCTGTCCCATCCTACTTTTTTCATTTCTTTTCTAAACCTGCATATTCATACATCCACGGGCGGGTGGAGCCAATCTGAAGAGTATTTGGCTGTGAGACCATCACAGGCACTGTTGGAGGTAGCACATTAAAAGTAACCTGCATTATGTAGTCATGTTAATTTCTAAATTAAGGAGTAGTGTAACACAGTGTATATTTAATTGAAGGAAAAATACCTGTGTCACAAAAAAAAAAAGATATGCATTACTACTGAAGTTTATTTCCAACGCTACAAAAAAAAGCATTATTTTGCATAATTATTACTTTTATTCTGTAACATTGTGCTTTGTGTACCCCAAGAGTGTGCAGCACGCAATCAATTGAAAAGAATGCAACAAAAGTTATAAATATACTTTTAAAACCTGCCTGTGCTGAGGGGTAAATATAATCGGCCCTGTTTAGGATCACAGCAGCACTGGGTGCAAGAAGCAAATGTGGAGGTTGGTACTCCCAGTTGCTTTCAGGGATTAAACACACAGCCAAGCAGAAAATAGTGTACTACTTGCAATCCAGTAACAGAAGCCCATTAACGAATTGTTAGTTTAGCGTTCATCCAGTTATTTTCCATAGATCTATTGAAACAGTGTCATCTGGTGACACAGCAGCCAGTATTCATACCACAAACCTTTGGGGATTGAAAAAGGGGATAAATGTTATTTATTTCACTGCACATGAAGATCTAAACATATTAATAAAACACAAGAAAATTGTCGAGTTTGGTTGTGTTTCTAGTCAGCTTCATGAAGGCTCATTTGGGTTTATGATTTAATAACAAATGCTGGCCAATGAAATGTGCAGTTTTCAAACAAAAGAAGAAAAAGTAACTCAAAAATGACATACTGTTACACATTACATTATATGATAAATAACTATATAACGTTTAGTTTCTGTTTGTATGTATGTAATTAGTAATGTAACAAAGTTACTTTTAAAGTAAAGTTCTCCGGCACTGATCATGGGACACAAGCACATAATCATTCAGATTGCCAGTATCTGGAGAAAACCACAGCAAACGTTTGAAAAATGGGGATATTTCCCACAGATAGTGAATGCCCAGTCTGGGATTTGAAAGCAGGACCATGATTACTGTCCATTCAACCCTGAATCGCTTCATTTGTTTAAGTGGATTCAGGAAAGGATAGCATGGTGCCATATTGGTGGTACTGCTGCTCCCTGTGTCCCTGTTGGTCTCCTCCAGGTGCTCTGATTTCCTCCCACACTCCAGAGACATTCAGGTTAGGTGGACTGGCGATGTTAAACTGGCCCGCATGTGCCTGTGAGTTCACCCAGTGGGAATTGCACCCTGTCCAAGGATTGTTTCTGCCTTGCACCCCGCAGCCCTGCTCAGAATAAAGCTGGTTTAGAAAATGTATGGATGAATGAACGAGTTAAGGAAATAAATGAAGGATTGGCATCCTTTCCAGATTGGGTTCCTGCTCCTGTTGACTCAGAAATTCAGTTATGTTGAGCTCAGAAAATGGAAAGAGAGATTGGTTGAGTAAGTGGTTGGATGGTGTGCGCCAATGTTCTTATTTTGGAAATTTATTTAGTATGATTATGTTGTGCAAAAGCTTTATGAGTATGTTTACTATGAAGAGCATTATATACTAAAAGTCTAATGAAATGATTAAAAAGCATAGAGTTTAGGAGCTTTAAAGTAGATGAATATCTTATTATATATGTTTGTTTAAAAACTGTTGAATTTAGCAGTGAAGCAAAACAGGGAGTGGCACATTTCTCATCCCTGTGAAGAATGAAGCATTATGATTTGATTGGTATTGATAATACATAGAAATTGAAAACATAATTCCCCTTAAATTTTATCTTTGGTGAACTGTCTGGGTGCCAGATTTCCCTGGGATCTTTTTTGTCTAATAGTGAATCACATGGGACTGGTTTCATATTCTCCAGCCTAAATATAGGGTGCAACCCCATCTTCATTTTCTACAGGACACAGTTCCTGCAACAGCTGTTTCCATATACACTACTTAAGACAAGTTTACCTGAAAACATCACAACCAAATGCTCCAGACTGGAGTGATTAAGACCAGAAAAAACAATTCCAGTTCTTTCCCAGTTAATGCATTGTGTCTAGTGGTTTTCATAGGAGGAGGCCTCTGGATGTCTTCATAGTACATCAGTTTAAATCTGTCCTATCTTCTGATTGATTTTTGTGTGGTGTTTCACTGTGTAGTATAGCTTAGTGCAAGGTGCTGACATAGTTAAGGGAATCTTAAATGATGTATTTCATCAGAGACCACCCCATGAGCGCGATCATTTATAACAAATTTGAAAGTTGTCTAAAATGACTTGCAAAGCACACATATTTCCATATACGGCCATTTCAACCTTCTGCAGGTTAAGGGACTTGATTAGGTGTGAAGAGGATACCATGCTGTTTACAGTCCCAAACATTAACTTATGCACTTCACTAAATCTTCACTTAACGGAAATTTCCAGAGCAAATGAATATACTGTATGCCATTATGGTGTCAAAAACAGTTAAAAAATATGAGCATATCATTTAAGTAGCCAGTAGGAAAGACCTTGGGGTTTAAACTTGGTTGGTTGTACAATTATTTACATGAAAATGCAAAGTCCTGCATATTTCAGTTAGTTATAGGCATTAACCAATCTGCTGACTCGTCTGGAAATTCACTTGCTGTAGTTCTTAAGCTTGGCACTGCTTTAGGACAGATTTTTGCTTTAAAAACTCCCTCCAGAATCTCTTCTGTTCAGAAGCTGGTTAAGGGGAGGATACTGATTGAAATTGTTGCAGAGAGAAGTAAAATAATTGTCATACTGAACCCAGTTGTTCTTTAGGGTTTCTTAATTGTTTATGGTAAAATGTAAGTTCATACTTTCTGGTGTAAGGGATCATCAGAACACTTATTCGAGTTAATGTAGATAACCCAATCAGATATTACATCTGCTGCTTGCATAGAAACCTGTCCTTCAAAGCTACCCATCACTCCCCAGAGAAATTGTTAACTTCAAATCCCAGCATTTATTTATAATAAACATGTTCTTCTTTCCAGTGGTTGAAACAATGTGTGTAGTGTTCTCAGATATTTGAGTCGTTCAAAATTATATCATGTTCTGTTTTTTTATATTTGAAATGGAATAAGAAATTAAATATAAAAGCATTTCCCTTTTTGGGCATGTTAGTTTAAGTGAACATGTCAAGATGCTCTCCAGCAGTCTGCTTATTTCCAGTCTTGAAAACTGACAGTTGAAGCTGCTTTGTACCACCTCTGGTGAGTGTGAATGAAAACAAATAAAGACATGTGACTCGTGATGGTAACAATGAAATCTTTTTTTTTCCCCATGGGCTTTTGAAAGAAATTTTTGTTAGAAATGTAGTAATAATAACTATATCTAAATAGCATTTGATATATTGAATTCAACTGAAAATGCTTTACAAAAATGAAAATGTAGTTTAGTTTAAAATATATATATATAAATTAAATGCTAGTACATATGCTATTGAAATAACATATAATATACATAGCAACAAATATATTATTTAGAAAACAAGTATCCATTAAGTGTGGAGTAACTTTCATTTGTTCAAAATTATTACCTATTTTTCCTATAAATGATGAAATGAGGTAATCATTAATTATTTTACGTTGGCTATCACCCAATAGCAATGCAAGAGTAGGAAACAAATGTTCCAAGATTCTCCAAGAAGTTGTCGAAGGGGTTTGTGGTCTTTGGTATTTTAATGACATTCAGTGCATTTTATAGTATGGTAAAGTGACAACTTTTTAGCAGATTTCATACCACTTTGAAAACGGAAATTTCAAGGAGAAATATATATCATTAGTGAGTTATTGACTCATGTAAAAAAACGTACAGGAAAATGTTTTACGGTGTTGACAGAACAGTGGTGAGTGGGCTAAAAATAGGCTGTCAGGATCTGGATAAGGGAATGGTATCCTTAACCATCAGTCCCTCATCTGTATAAGCCACTCCAATGCAGCCATGACTGAGCTGAACTTGATCCCAGCTATATTATCCTCTTTTTATCCATTTGGATCTACATTTCAGTATTGAAATTTGTCAAACCTATTTTGTAAATTTGCCACTGGATTAAAATTTTGCTTAATCCAGAGACATGCAGGTTTGGCTGATTGGCTTTTTTTTTTTTTTTTTATGTATGTGAGTACATATGCACTCATATTATGAATTTGTGCCTCATCCAGTTGGTTCCTATCAGGCATCTGTTATAGGCTCCTGCCCTCTGCCATTCAGGTTCCTATCAGGCATCTGTTATAGGCTCCTGCCCTCTGCCATTCAATGATGGAGTAAATGATTTGAAAAATGCATTCATTTATGCTCAGTGAGTGTTGCTTGTGGTCCAAACAATCCAACTTGAATACGATTAATAAGATATCTTATTAAATCGAATAGCCTTTACTGGTGAAGTGTTGAACGGAATATCTGCCATTAAGTAGAAGGAAGTCTTTTTGGAAAAATAATCAAAACTGCTTAAAATCTTTGTAGTACTATTCCATTGTCTTGAGCCAATTGTGTATGTACAAGTACACCTGCACTTTTGGGTGATTCATTATAGCATTTAGACTGCCATCATTTTTGAGACACTTGTTATGTGCTGAGTTCTGTTAGTTAGGTACTATGCAGCAGATTCTTCATGATTGATGATCTGTGTGTTGGCTTGAAGGAAAGCATCCTTTAAGCAAAAGTCACATAAGTGATATTCTTATTTAAGTGGGTCATTGCAACAGCAACCTCTTTAAAAAAATCTGTTATCAAAAGTAAAGAGGCACCCAAATACAAATTTTATTAACAATACACATGACAACTTGAACATAATTACTCATTACCCACATTCACTCACAAGCACAGTGCCAGATCATAGTCACCAGTCCAGCTTAACAGCACAGCTGCGGAGATGAAGGAGAAGCCCACATACAAATAATTGGAAAACAGACTATACACAGTATATGAGTGCATCAGCTGATTTAAAATTAGAGCTTCTGTAATTCAGGTCTGTACATTGGTTGTACCCTAAATCACCTTTGAACTAGTACATTAAAGAATTTAAGTGTCGGCATTCTATTTTATATTTCAAATATGTCTGAGTGTAAAAAGCTTGCTCAACAACCTTATGAAATTCAATTTATAATTGTCATTCTGCACAGTTCTCAAAAAAAGATCAAGTAAGGAGCTAAAATGCAAAGGCAGTACTTGCATATAAATGTAATTTCTATATGCAAGATGATATATTGTAATTAAACAGGTTAATTTTTTTTAGGTTCTGTTTGGCACATCTGTAATGGTAGTGACACACTGGTTAATGCTTCTGCTTCACAACTCCAGGAACCAGGACACTCTGCATGTGTAGTCAATATGTCCTCCCTTGTCTGTATGGGGTTTTCTCTGTGTACTGTGGTTTACCTCCAACATCCTAAGGATGTGCATGTTAAGTTATTTGATGTTTGTAAACTAGCCCTGTGTGAAGTAGTGTTTGTGAATGTGGTTTTCCTCCCACATCCTAAGGATGTGCATATTAAGTTAATTGGTCTTTCTAAACTGTCCCTATATGAGTGAGGTGTGTGTGAATGCAGTGAGCCTTGCAGTCATTTTTCCTGAGAGTCTCTTGCCTCTATAAATCTAAACTGGATTAGCCACAGTCACTAATGGATGGACAAATGGATCAATCTCTTTGGGGAGCAGTGACATTCTAGGCATATACCACAAACATACTATAAATTCCACATCCATCCATATTCTGAACCCATCCCTACTATGAGGGTTTTTTTTTGGGACCAAAGGCAAAAAGCAATATTTTTTTGTCAGGTGTTACCAATCATTTCTGCTTTGATGTTCAGAACGTTCCTTTTGTTTAATGCAGTTTGTTAATGAGTCTAGCTAGGAAACATTAGATAGATAGATACTTTATTAATCCCAAGGGGATATTCACATACTCCAGCAGCAGCATACTGATACAAAAACAATATTAAATTAAAGAGTAATAAAAATGCAGGTAAAAACAGACAATAACTTTGTATAATGTTAACATTTACCCCCCGGGTGGAACTGAAGAGTCGCATAGTTTGGGGGGGGGACGATCCCCTCAGTCTGTCAGTGGAGCAGGTCAAGTTAAGCATAGTCTAGTAGTCACAGTGTTCTCCTAAGAATCGGGATTTCTTAGACATAGTGTTATGAGCATGTACAGTCTAATGTGGTCATTTTACTTGAATGTATATTGTTTTTACTGATCCAGAAGACTGGTTCCAACAGTTTAGAGACATTTTTGATATGGGGCCATCTTCCATACTCCAGATAAGTACAAAAATCTCTCTCATTTGAGATCCAAATTTTAAAAAATACTTTAGCAACAATACAGGTTAGGTGTGTTGACGATCCTAAATTGTCCCTAGTGTGTGGGTTTGTGTGTGCCCTGCGGTGGGCTGGCGCCCTGCCCGGGGTTTGTTCTTGCCTTGTGCCCTATGTTGGCTGGGATTGGCTTCAGCAGACCCCCGTGACCCTGTGTTAGGATTCAGCAGGTTGGATAATGGATGGATGGCTTATACTAAAAGGTAGAGTGGTGCTACCACCTCACTGCTTTTGTCGGTGTGGAGTTTGTATGTTCTCTATCTTATCTTGGGAATGTTGTTTTTTTTTATATATCTCAAAGTAATACTTGTTGAGTTGATTGATTTTGATTTTGGATTTGATGTACTTCATTAGTGAAGGTTATTAATTGAATTTTGGTATGGCTGTTGTTTGTGGATGTGTCTCTTGTGATGAATTGAATTCCTGTATGTTGTCTCTAATGCTGTCCGTAACAATCCAATAAATTTTTAAAGTGAGTGCATTTTTCTTTCATGCCCTTGAATTTTTTTTTAAAACTTCCATTTAAGACAACAATATTTTCAGCTGAGGTTAGTAGTTTAAAAAATGAGGCTAATAAGTCCTTAAGAAAAAGAAGTATTCAGAATTATTTTGGTGTAGGATACTGAAAATCTTAAGATATGCAGAAAAATTGTAAATATTGGCATATTTTCCTATTAGTTTCATCGTAGTGGTTTTATTTTTTCTTGACATATGACTCTAATTATGCAGCCTTAAGATAACAACATTTTCCATGTATTATTTATTTACTTTCTCTGTGATATATTCATTGAATTCTGCATGGTGGAAAAAAAATGAAAACATGGAGATAAATGAGCGGGAGGAGCCTGGATATCCACAGACAGAACAGGGGAAGGCGGGACATTGTCATAAGATGCTTGTACTCTGCTGCAGTATGACCTTCTGTATTTGATCCTGCACGGTCAGTTGAAGGGCACAAGATACAGTAGCTTTGGTAGCTTTCCATTTGGATCTAGATAGCTGCAATGCTGAAAATTTCTTTGCCATATTTTTTTTCGGTTTCATTTCTGAAAACTACAATTTATAAAATCACATGCTTGATTATGATGATCTATGATATATTGTATTATATTTTCAGCATTACATATACTCATTTTTCTTAATATGCCACGCACAAATCTTCAATTTGTATTGATTTAGTGGCATATAAATTAAATATCTACTAAATAATTTATTCTGCCAGGGGCCATTCAGTGTTGAGTGTAAGACTAACCCTAAGTGGTATGCGAGTGCACACCCATATCTGCTTGAGCAGCTACTGTTTAGATACACCAGTTAATTTAATGTGCACATTTTTGGGAATGTAGAAGGAAAGCAGAGGGGAACCCACACAGACACAGCGAGAACATGCAGAATCTACACAGAATGACTATTTGCTGTCATGTTCTCCTCTTAAAAAAGGGATGAGAGTTGAGTAACACACCATTGATTACTGAAAACATACCAGAGGAGATACCTCTGCCTGTCTACTTTGTTTGTGCTTATTTAAATATGAACCAGTTTCATTAGTTGAGTGGTAAGATGGCAGTGGTTTTGGCTTCTTGCATCTCTAACTGGAATTATTCTTTTTGAATTTACCATATTCTCCTTGTATTCACATAGATTAGGTTTGCCCCCACCCCTAACCCCAAGCATAAGAACAAGCAGTTAGGTGAACAGGAGCACCTCTGTAGTTGTATTGGTCTGCTATGAATATGTGCAGCATATGTGTTATGGTAGGGCTTTCACAATTAAATATATTGAAATGTGTATCATGTTTTAACACTTTTTTTAGTTTACATTCAAATATCCATAATTACCTTTATGTTACTCCAGAAGCTGTTATGCAACATTATGAGATTTTTTTTCAGCCTACCATCTAACTTAACCAGATTCACACCTAACTTCCAATAAAATTGATTAGTCTCGCTAGAAGTATGGACAACACCCTGTTTCCTTTCTAAATACAGGCTGCTACTCTCCCACTTAGATGGAAGAGCCCTAGCCATAATGCCTGATGATGAACTGTCATCCCATCTGTGATGATTTCTTGCCATGTGGCTGCTGTTGCCAGTTTAGGCTTTGGCTCCCTACTAGGTTTGTCACAATGTCAAAATTTTAACTTCAATTCTAAGAAAAGTATTGAAATTCATTACCCAAAGTCGACGCCAGAAGGGGAAGACACCCATGAAAGCACGCACACCAAAACAAGACACCCATGAAAGCACGCAGGAAGGGGCGTGGATTCACTAAGCCGCCGACAAGTAGGAAGGAGCCATGCCCACCAACTCTATGACCATTGGATACAACGACAACTCGCAGAGCCACGCCCACCACCTCGGACGCGAGCCTCAGAAAAAACTGCGTCATTTATGTTCGTCTGTGCAACAGTGCACATGGACCTCTGAGCCACGTTGACTTTTCATTAGTCAACCTCAGTGGAACCTTGGTTCACACAGAGGCAGCACCAGAGAGAGACAGAGGCACACACAGGCAGCCCGAGAGAGAGTGCCACGCACACACAGGCAGAGCAACAGGGAGACAGAGGGACACAGACAGGCAGCGCGACAGAGAGAGCCGCGCAATCCTTTAAAACTGAGGTTAAAACACAATGAAGGAAGCAGTCTTTAAAAATCTCACCTGCTTCACCGCCCTGCAACAGTTGAGACGCTTTCTCAGCAGCTGACCTTCTCTGTGCCTGACTCCACTACTGTCAGTCGCCTGATTAAAAATGGTGAACTCCTGCAATGTTACTATCTTGGTTGGCTTTTAAATAAAGTTCGGATTTGTTGAAATGTTCCTTTTTTCCCCCTGTGCTTAAAACTCATTTTTAAAAAAAGTGTTTATACAATTGCTGCTATGTTACAGAGAGAGAGAGGGCTCCCGTGCTTCTGAGAGACAGAGGGGGAGGGGGCTCGCGTGCTGCTGAGAGAGAGAGAGGGGGGGGGGGCTGGGGAGGCTCACGTGCTGCTGAGAGAGGGGGAGGGAGCTTGTGTGCTGCTGAGAGAGAGAGAGAGAGAGTGGGGGGGCTGGGGAGGCTCTTGTGCTGCTGAGAGAGAGGGGGGGGCTGGGGAGGCTCGTGTGCTGCTGAGAGAGAGAGAGATCACTATTACACTGTGCATTCTATGGTGTAATAATTAACTATATTTGTGCTTAAAAATCTTTAAAAAAATATATTTACATACAGTTCGTACGGTCTGGAATGGATTAATTGTATTTACATACAATCCTATGGGGGGAAATTGCTTCGGTTCACGACCAAATCGGTTTACTACCAGAGGTTTGGAACGAATTCTGGTCCTGAACCGAGGTTCCACTGTATATTGAGTCCAGAAAACATGATCAGCAAGTCTTTGATAGGCTGCAACAAAATGATGAAAGAACGGGCACATTTTTTTCTCACAAGCTGGGTGGGTGGGTGTTAGTTAGTTAATCAGTTACTCGAAGGATTTCAAGATTTAATATGCACAAGCGGTAACACTGCAAAAGCAGCCCAAACCAGAAAAGATGGCTGGCAAAAAGTGGCTGACAAATTAAACGCGTGTGCATTGTACTTCCTGAAAGCGGCGTTACGGATTTTGCAAATGTTCATTTGTTCCCTCTGTTTAAAAAACAATAAAAAAGCGGTGTGATTATGCGGCGTGTAAAACAGTTTGTTTGTTGCGGATAATTTGCCTTTTATTTTAACACGAAGACAATTTCCTGTTAGATTTGCCTTTGCGATGACAATTGATAAGGCACAGGGCCAAACTTTCAAAAAGATGTGCATGTATCTGCCAAAACCAGTTTTCAGTCACGGACAGCTGTATGTTGCTCTCTCCATAGTTCCATCTTTTCATTCACTTACTGGTATGCCTGCAGGAACACGTGCAGCGAGCGAGAGAGAGCGAGCGACACACACACACACACACACACACACACACACACACACACACGCACACACGCACACGCGCGCGCGAGAGAGAGAGAGCGCTGGACGCATAAGAATAATAATACTTCATTACATTGATATACCGGTGTTTTCAGTATTCAAAGCGCTATCCACACAGGGAGAAACCGGGAAGCGAACCCAAAATTTTCCACAGTCTCCTTACTGCAAAACAGCAACACTACCACTGTGCTACAAGGCAGTTAAAGAATGCACCAGCCTCGATTTTGTTTTCACTTCTGTTTACAGCGATCGGATCGTAGCGTGCATTGTTGCAATGTTACTTTTCTTGGTGGCTTATTACATTATGGATGTTTCACATGTTAATTTTTTTCCCTGTGCTTAAAAGACATTAAAAAAGTGTTTCTCAACTGTGACTCCGGAACAACTCAGTACGCAAGCTATATTAAGCGTCAACAACGAAGACTCGCTACACCTTAATGAACAAGTGCTGAAACTTATCCCTACCGATGAAGTAACTTTCACCAGCGTGGCCTCCATCGTCACAGACGATCCCGCTTTCAGTCACGGACAATTGTATGTTGCTCTCTCCAGAGGTCCATCTTTTCATTCACTCACAGTGGTATCCACAAACCCTCCCCATTTGGACAACTGTGTTGTTCAGCAAGTGTTCACCCATCAATACATAATTATGCGGCATATGTTACGCCGCAGGTTGGCTAGTTACAGTATATAATGCAACTCAATAAAAATAAATTGAAATTGATGAAAATAAATAAGACATTTTATCCATTAAATGCAAATGCTTCAAGTAGTGCTATTTTTTCTAAAAGGATAATAGTAAAGTTCTTATAAACTTCTCAGGAAGTATAGTCGGCTGGCGTCTCAACATCTGCAATAAGATGCTGCAGATGTTCTATCAGACGGTTGTGGCGAGCGCCCTCTTCTACGCAGTGGTGTGCTAGGGAGGCAGCATAAAGAAGAGGGACGCCTCACGCCTGGACAAACTGGTGAGGAAGGCAGGCTCTATTGTAGGCATGGAGCTGGACAGTTTGACATCCGTGGCAGAGCAATGGACACTGAACAGGCTCCTGTCAATCATGGAGAATCCACTGCATCCACTGAACAGTATCATCTCTGGACAGAGGAGCAGCTTCAGCGACAGACTGCTGTAACTGTCCTGCTCCACTGACAGACTGAGGAGATCATTCCTCCTCCACACTATGCAACTGTTCAATTCCACTCGGGGGGTAAACGTTAACATTATACAAAGTTATTGTCTGTTATACCTGCATTTTTATCAGTGTTTAATTTAATAGTGTTTTTTTTTTTTATCAATATGCTGCTGCTGGAGTATGTGAATTTCCCCTTGGGACTGACTATCTATCTATCTATCTATCTATCTATCTATCTATCTATCTATCTATCTATCTATCTATCTATCTATCTATCTATCTATCTATCTATCTATCTATCTATCTATCTATCTATCTATCTAGTAAATGTGATGGAAATATAATTGTAAAATCACACATAATAGAATAATAGAAAATAGTGCACTATGGAGGTACACTTCATGGTGACTGGTGACCCTGAATGAACAGCAAATAATAAAGCTGGCCCAAAGGTAAAATAAATGCATACTCCAGTCTTAAAGCATTAAACATTTAACTAACTACAAAAAACATTTTAATCTGTAGAAAAATGAACACATCCCTCCTATAAATGCACAGTTTGCAGGCTTATTCTGAAAAAATGGTTTTGAAATTTAAAAATAAGGTACCTACCTACCAAAGTATTTCCAGACGCCTCTCTGGGTGCACTCTTTGTCAGTTAAGCTTGCTGGTGAAGGCTCTGGCACTGCTAAAGTTGCTATCTTATTAACACCTGTGACGGGGTGGAAACAGGGTTGCAACTTTTGCCATGCCCAAGCTGGAAGTGCATTCATAATGTAGGCTGTAGAAGCAATACAATAAAATATGATTATTGAAACAATGTTAAAAATGATGCAATCAATACTTAAAGATATTTTGATGCTTTTGACAATCCAACTCCATATAGTCCTTACCAGTTATAACTTAAAAAATAATCTACTTTCTGTATTTTAGTTGGCGATGACAAGTATGGTATAACTTCATTTTTAAGTATGAGTATTATGAGTATTTTAAGTTCCTCATAGAAATTAATCCACAAGAAAAGCCACAGTTATTCTACTAAAAAAAATTAATTGTCACCTCTGCTTCTGTCCACTAATCAATGTAGTTTTTATCTCTGTTATCAGAAAGCTCAGTGAATGGGGCCCCAGCTTTAGACCTTTGGAAATCTTTTGAATCTTGCCCTGTTAGTTTTTGGTGTGCCTGCTGATAGGGATAGCATCCTTCTAATGATGTGGAGGGTCACCTCCCCTCTACCATGCTCTTCCTTAGTATATGCATTGATTCGTCCACTCGAAAAACCACAAGGGAAAAATCCCACAAAGTTGGTTAATACATTGATCAATCTGGTCAAAACACCGTGGGGAAAGCTCCACCCTACTTTCTCTGATCAAAGTATAACAAAGCACTCTAAACTCTGAGGGGTAAATCAAAATATTATGCAACTGGGCCACGTAGCCAAAAAAGTTAAAGAACACTAGCCTACATCATTAGTCCATGTTTTGCATTGGGTAGTCTTGGCATTGATATGCAGGCCCAGCTTTCCAGCCCTTTTGCTAATGTTGTTGCACAGCTCCTGAGCTCTTGCTTTTGATTCTTCAAGGAAAAGAATGTCCTTGTATTTAGTAATTTCCACTTGGATTTGGATGCACACTGTCAAAGGCACTTTTGAGATTGATGAATACTGCCATGATTTTCTTGCCGCATTTTATGCGCTCTTCCAACACCAGTCTGAATGAAAAGTTCTGATCAGTACAGCCTTGCTCTGGCCTAGTCTGGCCTGTAGCCACATTGCTATCCTCTTGTGGAAGCTACATGGAATGGTTGTAGATGGGCTCGGATGATCTGTTTGAATACTGACCCAGCCACTGATATGAGACTTATTCCCCTGTAGTTTTCACATTGTATCTTATTGCTCTTTTTGAATACATGGACAATGTTGGTTAATTTCCATTCCACAGGAATGCATTCTACATTCCATATTAATGTAATTAGCATATGTAGATATTCAGCTAGAAGATCACCACCTTCTTTCAATGCCTCCGCTTCCCATTCTTGTTTAGTTTGATGGCTCTGGCTACAGTGACATTCTTTTTTGTTGGCTAATCAGTGTTCATGATGTAGCTCTAAAAAATGTAATGAGTCAACATGACCTCCCTATATTGTTACACAGTGGCCTTATTAGAGCATTAGAACAATCTGGAGGAGAACAGGCCATTCAGCCCAACAAAGTCTCCCAGTCCTATCCACTTCATTTTTCCAAAATAACATCAAGTCAAGTTTTGGTCCTTGAAGTCCTGCTGTTTACCACACTACTTGGCAACTTATTTCATGTGTGTGTGGTCCTCCCATATGAAGAAAAGCTTCCAAATATTTTTGCAAAATTTACCTTTATCAGGTTTCCAACTGTGTCTTCTTGAAGTCGTTTTAATATAAGTCTCTGTCCACTGTACTGTTTCCATTCATATTTTTGAACCCTTCAATCATGTCTCCTCTTAATCATCTTTTGCTTAAACTGAAAAGGTTCAGCTCTTTTAATCTTTCCACATAACTCATCCCCTGTAACCGTGGAATCGGCCTAGTCACTCTTCTCTGGAATTTTTCTAGCACTTTTGTCATTTTTGCATCCTGGAGACCAAAACTGCAGAGAGTAATTCAGATGAGGTCTAACCAGTGTGTTATAAAGCTTGGGCATAACCTCCTTGGCTTGTATTGTACACATCAGGGTGCTATTTAAAATAGCATTCTGCTAGTAGATATGTTCCGATCAATGGGCTTCCAATCTAAAATGGTTGGTGATTGGTAAATTGGCTAATCACAAAAACAGATCTTTTCAGCCCATGCTGTTCAAGGCTTTGTGGTAATTTAGTTGCAGTGCTTTTTTTTTTTTTTTTTTTTTTTTTTTTGCAGCGAACTTTCTGTAGTGTAAACAAAGCAAATGAAGTCAAGGCTTGTTTTACAAGAGAACAGAGACGATTGAATTATTAGCCTTTACATTAAAGAAAGTGGAGCAGTAAACTGAGAAAAGATTCGGAGAAGTTAAACAGCAAGAAAAGCTACTTTAATAAATTCAGACTTTTTCATTTTGACCTTTAATTGAAATGGATGCCGTCTGAGTTTGGAGCACAAGCTTGTTTTAAGTGCCTCATCTTTTCAATTGGGAAAAGAAAATATAAAGATGAACTTGAAATTGCTGCTTAGTTAACAATAGTGTTGTTAGCTTAACAGCAAAATGTCTCTTACTTATAAACCTTTTAAGCATGTTAGTCTTGTTTCTTCTTTATAAATGACTTAATGAACATTTGATACATTTGCAGCTTTTTTAAAGATGTGAACTGTTTATTTTTAGTACAAGGTTTGATAAGAAGCAAGTACTGCAATATTAAAATGGTAATCCATATTTATAATTACACCTTAAGAATTATGAATGTCTGGCTGATTCACTGAAGAGAAAAACACACCTGTATAAATATAGTAAAACTGTACTTTAACAGTAAAAAACAGCTATAGTGCAATTAATGATTAAAAATGATTAAAACCTATAAGAGGTATATTTACACTTTAAGTAGTGTTTAACTGCCAATACCAATTTATTGATTGTGTGTGTAATATTTTATATTACATGGCATCCCAAGCACCCGACACAATAGACACCATTACGCAAGTTTGGCGGCTGTTAGAGAAATGGTGGAAAACTACTTTTTTTTAATAAGCCTTGTTTCAGATAGGAACATTACAGAAAAAGTAAAGAATATGACAGCTTGTAATTATGAGACGCATATGCCATATGTATTAAAGATAAATATTTTTATACTTAGGTTATTAGTATGTATTTTAAGTAAATTTTATTTATTTTAGTATTTTTATGGTCACTGAGCAATAAGCCTCAAGAATTTCATTTTGTTAATAAAAAATAGTTAAATAATTAAATAGTTTAATTATAAAAATACACTTTAATCTAGGACATAAGGCCTCTATGCATCTGGTTATGCAGGAGGTTCATGCAAAACATTTTTTAAAGGGATAAATTGTCAGTCGGAATCGGCATCTGAATTCAGCTGATCAAGTAACATGAAATCGGTATTGGTCATAAAAAAACTAATGGAAGCATTCCTGTCTGTTAGCCTTTTTAATGGCTTCTGAACACTGTCTGTCAGTTGATAATGTTCGAGTCCACCATGACTCCTAAATCTTTCTCATAAGGCGTACTTTCGATTTTCAGACCTCCCATTGTGTATTCAAACCTTTTTACTTCCTTTGTGTGACACTTTATGCTTACTTACATTAAATTTCATCTGCCACAAATTTTCTCAAGCCTGTATGCTGTCCAAGTGCCCCTGTAATGATTCAAAGGAACTTGGACATATTATCATATTTTATGTAATATGATTATTTTATAGTGATGCACTGATTGGTGGTTTCTTCTTTATTTTGTAATGATCAATTTTAGGACATGTCTCATCCCAGACTGCTACATACAGGCCTTCAACTCTCAACATAAGGATTTTACTTAATTTACTCAGGATGTAGAATGCTTAACTGTTTTCTTATATTCCTCTAATATGGCACTCAGACACTGATTGATTGCCCTGTTTTTTCTTTACCATCTTCATATTGACCGTTTGGTGCAAACAACATGGAAATCTTTGTCAAAGTAGCATCAGTCCCATTTAAACAATGTGTTTATTATAATTTGTCTGTTTATTAGAAAATATTTGGAAATGAATAAAGCTAGGAATACTAATCAGATCCAATGTACAAATATTTTGAAGATAACCTGTGAAAGAAAAAAAGGAAAGAAAAAATATAAGAATAATTGCACTAAGAATTTAATATAAGCAAGCATTAATTATGCTAATTAATTGTGAAATGTGTTAAAGTAAAAATTTTCAGCCATTGTGGCCTTTCAGAAACTCTGGTTGATATCCTTGCAGAATAACATTTGAGAAAGTAAAATTTAAGAAATGAAATGACGTAGCATTTTGCCTTTCAGCTGCTGCAGCATCCAATAATACGTCTGTGCAGTCCTTGGAGGTTTATTATTATTATTATTATTATTTTTTTGTTACTAAGAAGGACTAGTCAGCACAGATGTTGTGATCCAAAGTTCAAAAGACTGATTGTGAAACTGAAGCATACTTGAAAAATGTCTCCGATGAGAACTGATTGTGTCACCATAATATTCTAGTAATCCATTTGAACTAAAGTGTATCCACTGAAAGTGTCTGCACTTAAGTTGTACTTAATTCTTTGATAAAATAGGCGCAATTCATGAATATGAAGTATATAACACAGCAAGTAGGAGGATGGGTGAACAGCAGCTACAACAGTATATTGTCTTGTCACTTTTAGATCCAATAGAGTTAATTACCACTTTCCAGTCTATTTTTTTGGTCTAACATGCCAGAAACTTTATACATGAGTAGGTGGGTTATGTATTTAAACTTTGGTGGGACTGTTACCTGCTAAGCAGCCCTTTATCCCCTACATACTAGTTTTAATGTACAGGACATTTGCATAGTGCTTTTCCTTGCTGCCTCCCAACTCCTAAGTAAATTCCTGCCTGGGCACTGCCTATGAAAGATAGATAGATACATTCATTATTAAGCTCTCCCAAGGGCACACTTCAGTGCTATAATAACCTGTGCATAAAAACCACACATTCATGTCTAAAGAGTAAAATAAATAATTAAAAGTAAATATAATAATTATGACAATAATCTATTAAAATAAATCTTAAAATGTCAGGAAAGACATAGTTGTAACCATAAAAAATGTTTTAACAAAATGACAGCTGGTAAAAAAAGACCTCGAAAATCATTCTTCTGAATCACTGTGGTAGAATTCAGGTATATGCTGATGGTGCTCTCCTGATTGACCAGTGTGTCATGCAAATTGTGGAATTTGCAAATTTGCCCCGTATCGCTTTTCCATTTTAATTCATTTTGATGAATTTGTTTTTCATATTATTAATGACATTGCTTTTAATGTGCTGTACCCAACAGAGAGAGTTGACGTGAATGGCTTTTTCAGATCCTGTTAATGAGCACAGTTTTAACAGTGTTGGCCAATACGTTGTAGTGACGTTTGAAAGGGAGTTCATTTCACTTTAGCACATCAGGACCTGAAATTGCAATAGGGTGACAGCTATGCAGTCAAGTTGATTATTTTATTTTATAATGTAACTTGTGGGGTATATGTTAAATAAGTTTTTTAATGGTCTGCAAGAGTGCAGTGGTGGAGAAGACTACATACAACATGAAATGCATATTTGAGATATAATGAAAAATAGATTGAACAAGAGAATTGTGAATTGAATATGTCAACATTAGGTTGGTACACCTTTAAAATTGTTCACCATATAACCACTTTTGTATGTTCTTCCATCATACATAAGATTTACACAGTGGTTTAGAAGAGAATAGACTGCTTGCTGGTAGATTTTTAGTGAGGCTGCTTTGCCAGCAGCACTGGAACAGAACATTGTGAGTGTAATCACTCAGCTGTCAGTCTAAGGTCATAATTATCTTTTCATTTTCTGTAAAACGTTTTCCAACAATTGATAGATTTATGAAGCATATAGTAATGTGAGTGTTTAATGGAGACCAGTGAACCTGTGACATAAACAAGGGCTCAAAAAAATTACAATTAAAGAAGTACCTGCTACTTTAAAGTCACTGTGTGACAGGTACATTTGCAGTGATTGTCATCCTTACAAGAAGTCTCACTACAGGATTTACTCATTTTACACAACTCTGTATGTACTGTTTTATGTGGTGCATCTTTATGCAACTTTGCCAAGATGCATAGAGATGTTGTGTGTTTAATTTGTTTGTTGGTAAACAATTCTAGATGTCAGTTAACATTGTCAAAAAGAATTGCTGTCTTTGCTGCACAATAAAGATTTTTTTTGTATCTTGTGTGTGACAAGATATAATAAATAAATTTATGCATGAAGTTTAATCTCCGTTCTAAATATTATTTTTCTTCTCTCTCCACACCATAGGCACAATGGCTGTTCCTCCTTCGTATTCAGACTTGGGCAAATCTGCCAAGGATATTTTTAGTAAAGGATATGGTAAGTCCTGTTGTACTTCCAATGATTGAAATATTTTTTTCCAGTAGTTTACATTGTATCTGAAACATAATTGTTGTATGAAACTTTCTTACCTCTACCATCTTTGAAATAGCTTGTTGTGAGTTGTAGTGGGCTTGAATTATGATACTGTCATACTCTGCCATATTATGCTGCATTCAGCTACTATGTTAAGTACCTGTGATGGCTTGTTTTCCTACTTTATTGTGTTCACATGAGCTTTGTTTTTTTTTTTTTTTGTTTCTCATCCCCCCAAAAACGAAATTATGATTAAATAGCAAATGACATAGTCCGGGACACTGGTGGAAAGTAGGGCTGTCACAAGAACCAATTTTTCAGTACCAAGTTGATACCAAAGTTCTTAAAACATACTGGTGTTTTTACAGTATTGGTAATACTGAGAAAGACTTTGACATACTCATGTACTCATGCATGATTGCGTGACTGCAAGTAAACAAATTACTTCAGAAGACACAGTAATACATGAGAAAGTCATGAGTAAAACGTCATATGGAAATGGCTCACAATGGTGATGATAAAGCACTGCAAATGGCTCACAATGGTGATGATACAGCACCACATCAAAACATGTTAAAAAGAGAGCAGAAGTTGTGTCTCAGAGCACTTTTAAGTATGAGGCAGGAGAAATTTAGCTTGCAATTGCAGGAATTGTATTTGTTATTAAAAAAGGAAAACAAGGCAAGACACACAAACAGTCTCTCGTTATTGCCACTTTTATTCCATTATGGAGTTAGTTCAGAAAGAGATCTGTGTGCACTTAAAGAGGAAATGACATTACCTATTGGATGGAGTATGATCATTTAACTTGTATTGTCATGCATTTGTAAGAAGAGATGAAAATATAACTAGACTAATTTGACTTATCCATGATATATTACTTTTTAGTAGTAATTTTTAACCTAGTAATCAGGTAAATTTAAATCTTACAATAGCAAATAGTAAAAACTTAAGACAGTGGTTCTCCGACAAACCAGACTTTAAAAGCAGGTTGTTACAAAAACTGCTTTAAAGAGCTTGTTTAAATGAAAATATCCTGAATTATCTTGGAATTGACTAATTCATCAGTATAGATAATTGCTTGAGTTTTTTTTTGTCTTGATTTTAAGCAGTATTATTTGGGTACTGGAAGAAAATGTCAGAGAATGAATGTAGAATGTGCACATGCAAAGATATGACAGCTAGTTCATGGTATAAAATTCTTTGTAAACCTTCTGCTGAAATCCCCCCAAGATTATAACCCCCCCCCCCCATTTGTTGTTACACTGGGGGATCCCTTAACCCTTCCACACATTAAAGTTTACCCCCTGCATTGTATTTTGTGAATGCCAGTACTAATTTACTTAAATGATAATTTGGCAACTAATTGATGGATATATCAGTATTGGATATACCCATATTTTAAAGCTGACCTCTCTCATATATATATATATATATATATATATATATATACACACACACACACACACACAGTGCTTCCGGAAAGTATTCACAGCACATCACTTTTTCCATATTGTGTTATGTTACAGCCTTATTCCAAAATGGATTAATTTTTTCCCTCAGAATTCTACACACAACACCCCATAATGACCGTGAAAAAAAGTTTACTTGAGGTTTTTGCAAATTTATTTAAAAAAAAAACAAAACAAAAACTGAGAAATTACATGTACTGTACATAAGTATTCACAGCCTTTGCTCAATACTTTGTCGATGCACCTTTGGCAGCAATTACAGCCTCAAGTCTTTTTGAGTATGATGCCACAAGCTTGGCACACCTATCCTTGGCCAGTTTCGCCCATTCCTCTTTGCAGGACCTCTCAAGCTCCATCAGGTTGGATGGGAAGCGTCACTGCACAGCCATTTTAAGATTTCTCCAGAGATGTTCAATCGGATTTAAGTCTGAGCTCTGGCTGGGCCACTCAAGGACATTCACAGAGTTGTCCTGAAGCCACTCCTTTGATATCTTGGCTGTGTGCTTAGGGTCATTGTCCTGCTGAAAGATGAACCGTCGCCCCAGTCTGAGGTCAAGAGTGCTCTGGAGCAGGTTTTCATCCAGGATGTCTCTGTACATTGCTGCAGTCATCTTTCCCTTTATCCTGACTAGTCTCCCAGTCCCTGCCGCTGAAAAACATCCCCACAGTATGATGCTGCCACCACCATGCTTCACTGTAGGGATGGTATTGGCCTTGTGATGAGCGGTGTCTGGTTTCTTCCAAACGTGACGCCTGGCATTCACACCAAAAAGTTCAATCTTTGTCTCATCAGACCAGAGAATTTTGTTTCTTGTGGTCTGAGAGTCCTTCAGGTGCCTTTTGGCAAACTCCAGGCGGGCTGCCATGTGCCTTTTACTAAGGAGTGGCTTCCGTCTGGCCACCCTACCATACAGGCCTGATTGGTGGATTGCTGCAGAGATGGTTGTCCTTCTGGAAGGTTCTCCTCTCTCCACAGAGGACCTCTGGAGCTCTGACAGAGTGACCATTGGGTTCTTGGTCACCTCCCTGACTAAGGCCCTTCTCCCCCGATTGCTCAGTTTAGATGGCCGGCCAGCTCTAGGAAGAGTCCTGGTGTTTTCGAACTTCTTCCACTAATGGATGATGGAGGTCACTGTGCTCATTGGGACTTTCAAAGCAGCAGAAATTTTTCTGAAACCTCCCCATATTTGTGCCTGAAGACATTCCTGTCTCAGAGGTCTACAGACAATTCCTTTGACTTCATGCTTGGTGTGTGCTCTGACATGAACTGTCAACTGTGGGACCTTATATAGACAGGTGTGTGTGAATACTTATGTACATGTGCTTTCTCAATTTTTTTATTTATAATAAATTTGCAAAAATCTCAAGTAAACATTTTTCACGTTGTCATTATGGGGTGTTGTGTGTAGAATTCTGAGGAAAAAAATGAATCTAATCCATTTTGGAATAAGGCTGTAACATAACAAAATGTGGAAAAAGTGATGCACTGTGAATACTTTCCGGGTGCACTGTATTTATATAATATATATAAAATCTCTTTACAACGAAATTTTCATTACAAGGAAGTACTTTTCTGGTCCCGACAGTTTCCTCATATGACATGAGTCTATAGAAATCTCGTTACTACGAAGTACATTCAGCAGATACTTTCATTACAACGAAGTGACCTTGAAATGCCTGAATGAATCATCCACAGAGCAGTTAGTTCTCTGGTCGCAGCTCAGTTGTGCACAACGATCCCCAAACAGAAACATTGTAATTTTTTTTTTTCTTTGAACTTTCCTCATACTTTTTTTTTTTTTTTGCTTGCAGTTTTTGTTTTCGGTGGTTTTCAGTGATACCTTTTGCTCATTGCTCGTCAACATTTGAAAACAGCAAAAAGAAAAAAGATGTTGCCAGTGAATTCGGAATTTTGCCATCAACACTGTCAACTTTCTTGAAAGACCGAGCAAAAAAAAATGAAAAATCTCAAGTTGCAAACGTATGCGAACTGCTGCATTTGAAGACGTTCAAAAAGCCGTTTTTATGTGGTTAAGTGATGCTTGTTCAACATTCTTTTTAATGCGGCACTCATTCAAGAAAATGTGAGGTTTCTAAACTCTCTTGGGACCTCCCCCAACTGGACAGCACGCTGGAGAGCGTCTCGAAGTGTGATCACTGCGTCTGTGGAAGACTGTTTATCTGTTGCCAGGGCAACAGCAGGCTCACAGCTCTGATGCGGCTTGGCACTGAAGCAAACAGAAAAGATCTCAAATGGTAATGCAAGGAACATTGTAAATGTGCAAGGCACAGTATTACTTGGTCACTAACCTGTTCACAACCCTGCCTGATTGCTGTGTCTGGTTATAGCAGAGTAGCAGATCAAGCTACAATAAATAACCATGCTGTTCCTGTTTCAAGCTGAAGAAAGCTGGTTTTGCTAAAGTACTGAGACTCAGCCTCGTGCTTTGGGGTGTAAAGACAGGGACTTATAACGCGACCCCGATCTTTTAGGATTGGCTTCTGTGGTGCCGCACTGCACTGCTGTGAGCCTGCTGTTGCCCTGCCCCAGCAACGGACAAATAATCTTACACAAATGCGGCAATCGCGCTTCGGGGCGCACTTCAGCGTTGCGTTCCCGTTGGGTGGGGGGGAATCCCAAAAGAGTTCAGAAACCTCACAATATGAAGAAGATGAACAAGATGATTCAGCTTCTGATTGATTACTGTGCTGCCCACAACATGCTTCTGAATTTAGATAATGTTCGCGTTGAATTCCTCCCACCCAATTGCACAGCAGTGCTTCAGCCATTGGGTTTGGGTATCATTTGCACCCTGAAAGTGTATTATCGCAAAGAAATGCTGAGAAAAATTCTCCTCAGCATAACTTGTAGACAGGAGGAGATTAAAATTAACACAAAAGAAGCTATTGAAATGATTGCAAACGCCTGGACATAAGTTAAAGAAAGCACTATAGTGACAAATACAGAATCTCATTACAATGAAATTTTCATTACAATGAAATATTTTTTAGGTCCCTGGCATGCATATATATATGTATATGAATATACACTGTGTGTGTATATGTATATACACTGTGTGTGTATATGTGTGTGTATATATATATATATATATATATATATATATATATATATATATATATATATATATATATACAGTACTGTGCAAAAGTTTTAGGCAGATGTGAAAAACTGCTGCAAACAAAATGCAGTGAATGAACAAAAGAGAAATCTAAATCAAATCAATATTTGGTGTGACCACCCTTTGCCTTCAAAACAGCATCAATTCTTCTAAGTACACTTACACACAAATTTTGAAGGAACTCGGCTGGTAGGTTGTTCCAAACATCTTGGAGAACTAACCACAGATCTTCTGTGGATGTAGGCATCCTCTCATCCTTCTGTCTCTTCATGTAATCCCAGACACACTCGATGATGTTGAGATCAGGGCTCTGTGGGGGCCATACCATCACTTCCAGGACTTCTTGTTCTTCTTTACGCTGAAGATAGTTCTTAATGACTTTGGCTGTATGTTTGGGGTTGTTCTCCTGCTGCAGAATAAATTTGGGGCCAATCATACACCTCCCTGATGGTATTGCATGATAGATAAGTATCTGCCTGTATTTCTCAGCATTGAGAACACCATTAATCCTGACCAAATCTCCAACTCCATTTGCAGAAATGCAGCCCCAAACGTTCAAGGAACCTCCACCGTGCTTCACTGTTGCCTGCAGACGCTCATTATTGTATAATTATAGTGTATTGCATTATTGGCTGCTCTCCAGCCCTTCGACGAACAAACTGCTTTCTGCTACAGCCAAATATTTCAAATTTTGACTCATTAGTCCAGAGCACCTGCTGCCATTTTTCTGCACCCCAGTTCCTATGTTTTCGTGCATACTTGAGTCGCTTGGCCTTGTTTCCACGTCGGAGGTATGGCTTTTTGGCTGCAACTCTTCCATGAAGACCACTTCTGGCCAGCCGGACAGTAGATGGGTATACCTGGGTCCCACTGGTTTCTGCCAGTTCTGAGCTGATGGCACTGCTGGACATCTTCCGATTTCGAAGGGTAATAAGCTTGATGTGTCTTTCATCTGCTGCACTAAGTTTCCTTGGCCGACCACTGCGTCTACAATCCTCAACGTTGCCCGTTTCTTTGTGCTTCAAAAGAGCTTGAACAGCACATCTTGAAACCCCAGTCTGCTTTGAAATCTTAGTCTGGGAGAGACCTTGCTGATGCAGTATAACTACCTTGTGTCTTGTTGCTGTGCTCAATCTTGCCATGATATGAAACTGTCTTCCACAACCTCAGCTTGGTAGCAGAGTTTGGCTGTTCCTCACTCAGTTTTAAGCCTCCTACACAGCTGTTTCTGTTTCAGTTAACTCTTTAAGAGCGGATGTCGATTTTTGTCGAAAGAAGGGGTTGAGGGCGAATGTCGACAAAAGTCGACATCCAGGGATAGAGGGCGACAATCAGCTGTTAATGGCGACAAATCTCACTGTCACGTCACAGGCATTCCCTCTGTGCTTGGAGGAATGCTAGACTCGTTGACTCAGCAACTAATCCTTGCGTGTGCGTGAGTTGCGAAATGTAAACAATGGCAAGATGGCATCGACATGTGACAAGGGAGCGAAGCGAGTGCAGAAAAGAAAACACTCGGCAGACGATGTTTTGTGCATTATCGCGGAGTCGGACTCTGATTTTTCAGAATCGGATTTTATTGACAGTGATCAGGAGATCGAGCAAGAGAGTGAGAAGCTGGCATAAGCTGATCAGACACCAGCCAATGCCATGCCAGCTGATCCGCTGCCAGTTGAGCGCCTTCGCGCAGCCGATGCATGTACGGCAAGGTTCACATGGGATAAATACACAGACGTTGATCCGTTGAGAGCCGATCTGGCTACCGGACTTCACAAGACGGCATGGCTTGCTGTTGGACACGACAGATCACCAGCTGTTGAACTACTACAGGCTGGTCTCTCCTGATGCTGCTTTTCAGCTACTGTCAGACGAGACAAACAGGTAGGCAGAGAAATTTTTTGAATCGCGGCCTGCGGTTGCATCGCATTCTTGTTTTTCAAAGTGGAAACCCACAACAAAAGACGAGATGAAGCGTGCTGTGGCATTACAAATAGAGATGGGACAGAACTGGTGATATAACTTCAGGGATCATTGGTCCAAACATGCTTTGTCCCCTGGTGGCTTTGGACAGGTTATGCAGTGTGGTGATAGGTACGTGCTGCTGCAAAGGTTTATTCACTTCTGTAATAAACAGAAGCAAATCCCATGGGGTGAGCCAGGCTATAATGCCATGCATAAAGTTCATAAAGTTTCAGAAGATGAAAAGAGGTGACAATACGGTTTTCATGCGGGCAGAAAACTTGGTGGCAGTGGCATGGCACGATGGCAAATGGGTGACTTGTCTCTCTACAGTACACACCAACAATATATGTGAGAAAATGCAGCAACAGACAATTGAAAAGTAGGCACCAAAGCAACACATATTGTAAGGAGTGCAATGTGGCAATGACTGAAATTGGTTGCTTTGTGCAAGATCAGACTTTGCAGGACTTTGCTGTATAAAATGTATGTGAAATCATAGAGCATGCAGGCTCATACAACATGTAAGACAGTAACATTTGTCAAAAGTAAATATTTTTTGTTGATTTGATATGTTAAACAATTGCTTTGTGTTCGTTTTTAAAAAATGTTAGTTTTTGGAAAAATATTCAGCCCTGGGAGATAAGAAACAAAAAAAAACCATTAGCCCTAAAAGAGTTAATGACTGTGTTTCAACCTGCATGTGACATTGATGATCATTAGCACCTGTTTGGTATAACTGGTTCATCAAACACCTGACTAGAATCCTACAAAATCCCTGACTTTGTGCAAGTGTACCTATAAGAATTGATGCTGGTTTGAAGGCAAAAGGTAGTAACACCAAATATTGATTTGATTTAGATTTTTCTTTTGCTCACTCACTTTGCATTTTGTAAATTGATAACAATAAACAATCATTATTTATATTTCTGAAAGCATGCTTTGTTTATAGCATTTTTTCACACCTGCCTATATATATATATATATGTAATATGTGTGTGTATGTATGTGTGTATAATGTATATGTGTGTGTTATACAGGCTAAAACATCCACTGTGATTCAATGTTGTTTTACCAGTAAAATATGAAAACTTTCAAGGGGTGAATACTTTTTATAGACACTGTATAAAGTCATGGGAATCTTTAATAAGCTACTATATTGAGAAGTCAAAGCAAAAAACTGGGCAACCTTTTCTAAGTATCATGGATGAGAGATTCTGGACATTATAACCCATTCATTTGCTAAATGGGTCCTTCTAAAAGACAAAAGACAAAGATGGGAAACTCAGTCTGGTAAAATACTCCTTTACCTTACTGGTCCAGTGACTTCCATTTAGAATTTCTTACTTCACATGACTACAGCAGTTTGGTTGCTCCTGAGACAATGCATCCTTTGCAACAGTAAATGTGAGTTATGTTCTTACTCCCAGCCTATCAACACTGCTTATTGACTTGTACAATAAAAGTGGCTCAAGTCCTGAAACGCAGTGACATTAAATTGTGAAAACAATTCAGATGTTTACCTTGATGAATTTTAACCTTTAACTTAAAGTTGGTATGGTTCAGAAAAGATATAAAAAAGGTAGATTGCTGCACACCGCACACATTTTAAATTTATATTGATTATAAAAATTGCATTAGGAAGAGCGAATTACAAGTCAGTCAGACATACTGGTCTCTCTTTTTTACATGAGGAGGAACAATTGACTTGCTTATCGTAAATAGTTAAACAGTGAAATGCAAAATGCAGAGAATGTATGATTTTTGGCTCGGCTAACAAAGTATGGTATTTGCAGGGTATGGAGCAGTGAAGCTGGACTTGAAGACCAAGTCTCAAAGTGGAGTGGTGAGTAATCAAGCCTAGAAAGGTGGCTCCTTGAGTAAGGTCCATACCATAATTAGCATGGCAGCATGTCTTTGTAGTTTCCAGTTCTCTCTGCTGTCTAGAAACTAGGAATGGAGTGAATTCTTGGATGTATCATGGTCCAGGTATTCATTTTGTATTCAGATAACTAGATTAAATTGTAGTTAATGCAGTGTTTCTTTTTCTTTTTCTTGCTACCATTGGATGCTTCCTACAGATGGTAAGATGACCCAACTCCAAATGTAACACAGTGTGCTTATGCTTTGGAAGTATTGGAGTTTTTACATTCCTCAAATTTTTTGATTTTTAGATTTTTTAACAGAGCTAGTCTAGTTACATTCTAGCATTGAAATGTTGAAGAGGCAGTTTTCAAATTTCAGTTACTGGTTTTTAAATTACGCATCAGTATGGTTAATTCAGATGGTCAGGCTGCCATGAGCAACATTGCTCAGGGATGGTAATATTTATGCTTTCCTTTTAGGAATGACAATTGAACATTCAAAAAAATCCAAAGCATACAATGTTTCCTGCTTTTATTAAAGCATAAGCATTTGTAAACATTTTATTTCCCATTGCTGGCAAATGTCTTGTTTCCTGACGTTAGTCTGTCAGGTTTCATTAGAAAAACTGTTGCTGTGACAACACAAAAGAGCTGCTTGTGCACAATATGTCAAGGTAAGATGTTTTAGCATCCATCTGATGCCATGTTGAATACAAACTATAATCTGACATATCAGACATTCACTTGTTACTTAACCAGCCTAGAGTTTGCTACTTGCTGTAGGTACTAGAATAATTCATTTCCAGTGCAGTGTGTGTTTTTTGAGCTCATAAGCAAGGGCTACAGAGAGGGGAAAAACACAATGTGAAGGGACATTTTGAAGGTCAGTGAAAACCTTAGCACAACATTTGAGGTTCTGAAAAATCATTTACTGTTACTATAGTTAAAATCCAACTGTTTTTTAAAGAGACAGCGGTGCAGTTTATGTATTGATCACCTAAACCTAGTGCCCAGTCTTTGCTTTTTAAAAGGAACCAGATGCTTTTATCCAAAGAGGCTTACAAATGAGGTCAGCATAATCAAGTCCTTGTCAGTTTTGGTCAGTTTTGAAAGAAGTGTTACAACAATGGGTTACAAACGCTGACCAAAACAAGTGAAAAGTGTTACAGACCTTGAAAGTAAGCAAGCCAATTAAAACACAAGACTAGTTAGACTTGCCTTAACTGCAAATTTAACCTAGCATCAAAAACCATTAGTAATTAGCAAAAAAATCACCAAATGTGAAAGTCAAATGCTTCTTAAACACTCTGATTGGATGAATGTGGGCAGCTCTTCCCACCAGAGAAGGACTACACATGAAAAGAGTGAATTGAAATGTGATGCCACATGGAGGTGGTATGAGCAGACCTGAGTGGTCAATAAGGAGCATAAAACCTGATGAGGGCCTCCAAATAAGCAGGTGCTGAACCACTGATAGCCCTTTAGACAAACTTCAATTCTAGGTTCCTCAAAGCAGTGCGAGTTTGGAGTCTGTACTGGGTTATTAGCAACACATTAGTTTGCTTAACAATAGAAATCTGGAAATGCAAATATAGGAATCGGAAAGCACTTTTTTTTAAATGAACTTTCTCAGGAACCTAGAACAGTCTGCCATATGTAGTTAATTAGGTAATCAGCTGAATGATGAATTATCTTATGGTCTTATAAAATTAAAAAGGAGTTTTTTTTTTTCTTTTGTAAGAAACTAATGAATGGCTTTTCTGGCAGGAGTTCAACACCTCTGGATCATCAAACACAGACACTGGCAAGGCCTCTGGTAGCCTTGAGACCAAATACAAGATGCATGATTTGGGACTTAGCTTCACCCAGAAATGGAACACAGACAACACACTAACCACGGAGGTTAGCATGGAGGATCAGGTAAGTCGGCCAATTCCGTTATCTAGTTTGCGTTGTTATGGAAGAGTATGTGTTTTGTTTTGTTCTGGGTTTTATTTTTTCTTATTTGTTCTTAACTAGTGTGAATGAAAAGAAGATAATTGACATTTGATGCTTCATTTGATTAATTTGCTGATAAACTTGATAATTCAGTTTTTTCCTTTTATAAGTCAACCCAAGATACTTATTTTGTGTTTTGTTTTTTCCCCACCCATAGTTGGCCAAAGGACTGAAGCTGACCTTTGACACATCATTTGTGCCAAATACTGGGTAAAGTAGTGCTGTCACAAGTGTTATATTTGTCTGTGCAAGTAGTTTACATTTCATATCCATTTTCCAGATCATTTAATCCTATTGTTTTTTGTTTCCATTTTTATGTGAATAGGTAAGCATTGCTGGAAGGGAAAATAGATTTAGCGTTATAAAGTGTCTTCCATGAAAGAAATAAAGATAATACATAGAAAACATAACAAATTTAAATATATACAGATGGGTTTGAAGTTACCGACAAGTTTTGCTTCTGTGGATGATTGTAGACCAGTTTTGTATGTGACTTGGAACTTACCCTGAAAAATGTCCATTAGTGTAATATCTGCAAAAATACATAATGTTTTGTTATTTTATAGAAAGTTTCAAGCTTAGTCATAAAATGACAGTGAAGCAATATTATACTGTACTTTAAATCATAAAACACAAATAATATAGACCATGAGTTTTAATCATAGGTATGCCTAGTATGTTGACTTTATTCTTTATGCAGTTTTTCATAATGATACAGCACCTCATGGAGTTATAAAAGTGGGTTCTGTTTGTTTCTCTGCTATTGTGAAGCACCGATTCAATGTAGTCTGCACTTTCTGCATGCTGTATGACCAAGAAGTAAGGTGCCCAGTAGTTACCTATAAATTGGTTTAGGTGTGTGTGTGTGTATAATATAAATAAATAAATAATGGAAAGATGCCAATAATTTTCTCCAGTCCGTTCTAGAGTTCTGTGTGAAATGATATCAGACTTGCTTTTTTGTGTCATTGCATTCTGTGAAAGAAGTTTAGGAGTGCCAGTATTTTGGTCATGACTTTGTGTGTGTATTATAATATAATGTAATATAATATATAATCTACTCTATATCCTCTTTAATAAAACCCCTTTTGTGCGTCCAGTGTCCGTGTGCGTGTGACTTCTGGTGAAGTGCGCATGCGTGGGGCACGGTACGATGCTCCAAAGGCCGCCTGATGCATCACACAAGACACAGAGGGCGGGACCTATAAATTATTGCGCGGCCAATCCAGTCGGATTTCTGTAAATGAAGTAAGACTTAAAACAAAAGGCACGAAAAATCCAATCGAGTACTGAGACGCGGAGACCAGCTTCCCCAAAGAGGTGGGATTAGTGTTTGTTGTTGTGCAAGTGTTCACTCTGAGGATGTCAGATTTGCGTTTAAGAAGCCTGGCCTGGTAAAGTGTCAGTCGTTGAAGGGTTTTTCCTAAATATACAAATTTTCATGATATTACAATAGGATGACTTTTAAAAGTAGATTTATTTTCACGCACATAAAATCTGCTGGGGAGACACCACACATACAATAATCAGCTGCACACCAGCACGGAATAAAATACTTGCTGGAGAGACGCCAGAAGCACGATTATCAACTGCACGCCACACATTACATCAGTTGCTGGGGAGAATCTGCTGATTGCCCACTGTTGTGACAGAAAATTAAACGCATATTAGGGACATCAAAGCCAGTATTACTGTCAGAGAAAATTACAGGCATTTTACGGAAATACAAACCAGTATTACTGCGAGAGAAAATTAAAGGCACACAATACAGTGACGCATATTACAGCCACTACAAGCCAGTATTACTGTAACAGAAAATATTACGGACGTACAAGCCTATATTACTGTGACTATCTACTAACAACATGCCACCTGAAAAAGAAAATGAGCATCAGAAAAACGCTAAAAGAGAAAGACTCAGAAGAGCAAATAGATCTATAGAAGAAATATATATATAATAAAAAAATCCTAAGCCTAAAAATGCAGCAATTTTATGTGACTTTTTTGTCACACTTTAAATTTGGCTTATTTTAAAACCTACGGTACTTATGTATGTTTGGTATCATTCTTTTCAGAATTTATCAAACTTTAATGTGATGTTGTTAGATTTTCAGATTCTTACTCCGTTTTTAAATTATAAACTAAAATATCAAGAACTCACGTACCACGTGACAAGACTTTGTGCCAACAGATTTAACCACGCCCGGGGCCGGGAATAAAAGACAAAGAGTAGATGACAAAGACAGCTGCTGTACAGGCTTTTAAACGTTCGAAGCACCGTGCAAGATGCAGATTGCGTGGCACGGCAGCAGCAAACCAGCAGCTGATCGAGCAAAGAGAGGGTGGGAAAAAAAAATTTGTTTCCCATTGTATCGCCATTTAAGAGGGGGTTTCGGAGGAACAACAGCGTCTTCTTGGGGGTGCGTTTAGCCTCCCTCTTCATAACACGAGCGGCAGAGATGCGAAGTGGCTGGCGCGTAGCGCAGGCAAGAGGGGTTGGCGAGCGAAGCATGCAGGGGTCAAACCCCATAGTATAATATACAGTAATCCCTCGCTATATCGCGCTTTGACTTTCACGGCTTCACTCTATCGCAGATTTTATATGTAAGCATATTTAAATATATATCGCGGATTTTTCGCTGGTTCATGGGTTTCGGTGGACAATAGGTCTTTTAATTTCTTGGTACATGCTTCCTCAGTTGGTTTGCCCAGTTGATTTCATACAAGGGACGCTATTGGCAGATGGCTGAGAAGCTACCCAATCAGAGCACATATTATGTTCACACCCCTAGAGGATACGGACACTCCTCAAAAAATGCTGAACGACTACCTTCACATTGCTCCCTTCCTTGCTGGGCTTACTTGTGGCTGCTTTGTCAAGCGACATGCTTCCTGCACGGTGCTTCGCATACTTAAAAGCTCGAACAGCACCTATCGGTTTTTGATCGTTTGCTTTTCTCTCTCGCTGACATTGATATTTAAAAGCCCAAACAGCACCTATTGATTTTTTGATTGTTTTTTGATTTTCTCTCTCTCTCTGACATTCTCTGCTCCTGACGCGCACTCCTTTGAAGAGGAAGATATGTTTGCATTCTTTTAATTGTGAGGCGGAACTGTCATCTCTGTCTTGTCGTGGAGAACGTTTAAACTTTTGAAAAAGAGACAAATGTTTGTTTGCAGTGTTTGAATAAAGTTCCTGTCTCTCACAACCTCCTGTGTTTCTGTGCAAATCTGTGACCGAAGTGTGACAATATAAAAATAACCATATAAACATATGGTTTTTACTTCGCAGATTTTTATTTTGCAGATTTTCACCCATCGCTGGGCTCTGGATCGTAACCCCTGCGATAGGTGAGGGATGACTGTAGTATAATATATATTTAAGGGTATTTGCATACATTTTGGTCACACCATAAAGAGATGACAATACATTTTAGCCATGGTTCCCCATCCCCAAGCAACCCCCCCTATACCCCCCCCCCCTTACAGGGCACCATAATGTTTGAGACAACTTGGCATCATAGTTGTTTGTGATTCTTTAGATGTGTTTCATTGATTTGTTAATGCAGGCAATAACCAAAAAGGAGAGCTGTGTGGATAAGAAATATCTGATTTATAAATTATGATAGAAGCGGTTATTTTAAAAGTGCTGATTGGTGGGTGTGTGTGTGTGTGTGTGTGTGTGTGTGTGTGTGTGTTAAGATATAGCAGGTTGGAAAATGACTGACTGACTGATTGGGGAAGTGATGTACAAAACACATTCAGAATACTGAAGTTCTGTAGTTCCGTGTCTGCACAAACATGGTGCCAAAATCAGTGCAAGATAAAATAATGGACCCTTCTTATATAAGTGAATATCCAGGTTTACACTCGAATAAGAATATTTTTCATAAAGATTTGAATAGTGATAATTGATCAGACAGCCCTAGAAATATAGAAAATAAAGTGTGTTTGTATGTTATTCATCTAAATACAAAACTAGACTGTTAGCATGACTTTGCAAACAGATGTAGTACTGGCCATTTTCACCATAACCATACCTAACTTAAAGATTCTTAATTTCTCCCAGGAAGAAGAGTGGCAAACTTAAAACCAATTATAAACGTGACTACGTCAACCTGGGCTGTGACATCGATTTTGACTTTACTGGGCCCACTATTCATGGAACAGCAGTCCTTGGCTATGACGGATGGCTGGCAGGATACCAGATGGCCTTCGATACTTCCAAGTCCAAACTGGCCCAGAATAACTTTGCTCTTGGTTATAAGGCTGGTGACTTCCAGCTCCATACCAACGTGTGAGTATGTGCTCTTTTCAGAAGCTACTGTGATTAAATGTGGTTGAGACAGTAGTGAGGTAGCTAGCACAGTATCCAGATGTCCAGTGAGTGCTATGCAGACACATTCAGAAGGTCTGTACTGTTATATAAAGTAAACCCTGTTGTGTATAACTGATAAATCCGTAGGCGCTAGGGCAAAAATATAGTATATATCCTTAATCTGTGTAACGTAACTAACACTTTAAATGTTTAAATTATGCACAAAAAGCTAAACCCTAAAATGTGACTGGACAAAGGAAGGAAAACAAAAAATAGCACCCTCGGTATTGTATATACTACAGCGGCAGTTTTCTTATATTTGGCCTCTAAATTCCCCTCTTTGGGATGGATGTTCATCTGTCTATCTGTCTCTCTCTTGATTAGCAGCTTTCATGTCAGACAGTCCACACTTCTTCTGTAGTTTTACCACTGTTTTTTTTTCTTTATTAATTGTAGAAATGATGGCACTGAATTTGGTGGATCCATTTACCAGAAAGTAAATGATAACCTGGAGACTGCTGTAAATCTGGCTTGGACTGCTGGAAGCAACAACACCCGTTTTGGCATAGCAGCCAAGTACAAGCTAGATGCCGACTCCTCAATTTGTGTAAGTACCTGTTGTAGTCCCCTGATAAGGTGAAGTTTGGATTTTACTGTTTCTTTTATGACTTTTTTGATTCGTTACTTTTACATATCAGTATTACACTGGACAAATATAAAATGCAGCATAAGTATGACACATTATGGTAAACTAAACAAGCTCAACTTTAATTTGAAATGAGGAGTATCCAAACCTGCATAAACAAGGTCATAAAGCAATGCAATGCTTGACTGAGCAGGGAGCCTTCTGGATTTTGCCAAATCATTTGCTACATTTCTGTTTCAGTTCATTAGCATTGCATTCACATTCCACAGTAATGGAGGAGTGCTTTACAGATGTGTCCTGTTGGCTTGGGTGAAACTTGCATGGATGTTTTGGCTCTGTATTTAGTATCTGTTGTTTGAACAGATTTTCTTTTTCTTTTGCAGGCCAAAGTCAACAATGCCAGCCTAATTGGAGTTGGATACACACAGACCCTAAGGCCAGGTATGGTATAAACACACATTTCCTCCTTTAATATTATTTAGAGTTATACAGATCTGGGACTGTAGGTTCAAAATTTCCAAAAAATTACAAAGGAAGTATGATCAGTGCTGGTTTTGGAGTTGTTGGCACAAAACAAATAAAGCAGGGTTTAAGAATTTAAGAATATCCCAATGTCGAATGAGGTGTTAGTATGAGGTACATGTTTACTTTTAAATAAATGATAAAGTGGTAATCGGTTACAAATGCCATTGACAGGTTTTTAAAGTAATGTTGATGTGCATATCCTATTCACAGAAATCTGTGGGCTACTTTTAATTTTTCCTTATAAAATGACATACTCTTCTAACTTAAATTAAAAACATTACATTTTTAAATTAACCTCATTCTGTCTCTGTTTTCTCTTACGTAATTACATCCGCATTGTGAGTACTAAAAAAAAAATAATCAAAAGATGAATTTGTTTTGTATGGAGGAAGCCCTCTTTAGCCGACCTTTGCACCCAGACCACAACTAGAATAGACTTGCAAGTTAAGAAAGTGAGCAAAATGAACATGTGGAAATATACTTTTACAGTGCAAAACTTGCAGCTATGCCTGACATCTAAGTGCTTTTGCTGTCTAAGTCAGAAGGTGCTCCATGTCCTGCAGGCCATTCATTTCTTTGATTTCTCTTCTGTGGTTTGGATGTCCTTGTCACCTGCTAGATTGTCACACTCCTAGCGCCCTAAGTGCACTCTCCTGCCCAGATTGTGTCTTTTCCTCTCATTTGTGTTGTTGCCCTCTTCAAACACTTTGTCCGCTAGATGCCACTTTGCATCCATACTTATAAGTATAGGACCTCTCCATCTACTCTTATGGTTCTGTTTCTGCTCTGGAGGTTTGTTGTAATTGTATTATTCTCACAGTTGCTACAACAGTGGTCACCTGAACTCCTGACAGTATTTTACTAGCTGGGAAACCCTTCAGAATACCCATAAATCTAATAAAACCAAAATAGGCCATTTAAATAACTGAATACCACTTAAAGCAAGTGAAGATCTTGGTCCTTAATTTGAAACTGCTATTAACATTAGCAGGCATATCATTATACACTCAATGGCGTGACATTTACTACAGTAAAATCAGCAATTTTTTTTTCTTACTTTAAGTATTTTTCCTTGTACCACATTTCCTGTAGTTAAATTATTGCTCTAATGCTTTCTTTGTCTTTTTTATCTGTAGTTGTTAAAAACATTTGAGGTAGAGTAATTTAAATTTCAGCAGAGGGCGCCAGACTCCTTAGTCTAGATGAGAGATGTCAGGAGGGTGTTGGGCAGCATACAGACTTGGGCAGATTTGTTGAAGGGAAATTTAATACAAGTAATTTAGGAAGTAAAAATGTTAGATTTGAATACACAATGGGACGTATGAAACTTGAAAGTGCACCTTATGAGAAGAAACTAGGAGACATGGTGGACTCATTACTACCTACATCTGAAGAGTAGACAGAAGTGACCAAGAAGGCTAATAGGATTGTAGCTTATGTTAAGCACAAGGTGTGGTATACAAGTCAAGGGAGTTTATAATACACTAGTGTGGCCTTACCTGGAGTACTGTGTTCAGGGAAATTAGGCTGATTCCAGGACAGAGAGGTAGGAGTTATGATGAAACACTGAAGGAGTTGAACCTTTTTAATTAAAGCAAATTGAGATTAAGTAAGGATGTGATTGAAGTGTTTAAAATTATAAAAGGAATTTGTACAGCAGATCCCCGTTACTACTTTTAAATTCTGCAACAAGAACACGGGGACACAGTTGGAAACTTGTTATGAGCAGATATTGCACAAATATTAGTTTTTCTTCACACAAGGAACCACAGGCACACAGAATAAATGGCAGAGTAGTGTGGTGGAGAGCAGGACTTTAGGGATCTTCAGATCTTGACTTCATGCTATTTTGGACAGTCTAGGTGAGTAGGATGGATTTCTTGTCACAAAATCCGTTTCATGAGGGCCATGATGTCTGTAGGATTTTCTTCCAGTTACTTCCTCCTTTAGTAACCTGCTACTAATGCTAATGGAGCATACTTTGTTGCTTTGATTTTAATTGATGTGCGTTTTCATATCTTTTTTTTAACCAGCAGCCATTCAATATTGGGATATAAAGCAAGTCAACAGATGGCCAGGCTTTCATACATTATTTGTCTCAATAAAATATTTGAAAAAGAAAGAAAAAGGGAAATGTTGATCAACTATTGCCTGACAGATACTTGGGTGGTGGTCCCGCACAGCCAGTTTTGGAAATGACTGATGTGTCAGAATGAGAATACTAACTAGTCATAGAATAAAATAGTGGGTTTCATTAGTGCTGGGCGGTATACCGGTTCATTCCAAAAACCGTTTTTTATTTTTGTTATATCGATTTTTCTTATACCGCAACACCGTTTTAAATAGCCTAAGCAACGTTCGGAATGTGGCGCAGCGGGAAACTGTTTAAGGGGGGACCTTTTTCACTGGTGCACCTCTAAATATGCAAGCAACAGAGTACATGCGTTAGTGGAGGTATTGAGCGGTGAACATTCCGAAACTGAAGCTGTAGCAGACGATAAAGTTGAACATGATGACACAGAAGAACTTTTGCCGAAAAAAGGAGCCGTGTCAGTTGTCTGGAGATACTTTGGTTTTAAAAGGTCGGATGTGGACCATTATGTTCAAATGTGTGAATACTGTTTCTATACTACTGGATAATACTACAAGCCAAGCTGTACTACTTTTATTTGTTTTCAATACAGTGTAATGTACCTGGGTACTGTGTAATAGTGTGATGACGTTGACTTTATTCTCGACATTTCCACTTTAATCTCAACGCTTATGATGAGAATAAAGTCGACATGTTGACTTTTTATTCTCGACATTTCTACTTTATTCTCGCTGTTTATGTCGAGATTAAAGTCGACATGTTAACTTTATTCTCATAATTTGTCATTAAAGTAGAACATCGTGACCTAAACTTCATCTTAAAATGAATATTTAATTTACTAGATTTTCTCAAACCCCGTCATAAGTTATGTAGCACATTAAATGCTTGTGTTAAGTGTTCCCCGAACCATGTTAATCGCTGGGCGCTTCTTAAACTGACTTCCTCTTGCGCTAAAAGGAGGCGCAGCCTGTGATCGGCGCACAGAATACATTCACTTCATGATGTTCCTGCTCCCTGAACATTTAGAATGCTAAGATAAATACTTGATATCATTTTCATGACGAAATGCATTAAAGCATGTATTAATCATGTGGGGGCACGGTGGCGTGGAGGTTGCACTGCGGGGTCCCAGGTGTTCCCTGCCTTGAATTTGCATGTTTTTCTGGTGGGTTTACTCGGCGTGCTTCAGTTTCCTTTCAAAGTCATGTAGGATGTGGGGTTTTGTTATGCTATATTGACCCAGCTAGTGTATGTTTTGCTCGTATTCAACCTGCGATGTGCTGGCACCCCCTGTTCAGGATTTGCTCCTGCCTCACACACAGTGCTTGCTGGGATGGGCGCAACCCTGAATGGCTGGCATAATTAAACATGTATAACGAAGTGGTCACTCTGGTCTAAGTTTATAACTAGTTTTAATTTCACAAAGACGTTTATCGTGTGGTGATTGGTTATTTGGAGAAAGAAAAAGGAAGGATACGAACTGGGGTTTTGGTACGTCAGATAGAGACAGCACACGTGCAATAAAAAAAGCCCGCTCAGAAGAACATCCACTGAATTCAGTGTTCGTGTCTCCGACCACCAGATCACGAACCCAACATTTACACAATATTTAAGTTAAACGTGTGCAATACCCATTCATACATCCAGTTTTTTTGGAGCCTCGTCATACCTGCCATCAAGTTCTCTACACTGAAAGTACACCTGGGGACCCCTTATTCCGAGGGAGCAGCACTACCATGCATGTTTAATACCTGCTTTAATGCATTTCATCATGAAAATGATATCAAGTATTTATCTTAGCATTCTAATTTTTTTTTTTTTTTTAATTATTTTTAATTATTTTTTTTAGCTTTATTGGATCTAGGCTGAGTGAGTTGTTTTTCTCATCATACACATTTCATTGGATGTTGACCCTGTGTTAACCTATATATGACAAATAAACCTAAACCTAACCTAAATTTTCAGAGAGCAGGAATATCATGAAGTGAATGTATTCTGTGCAGCGATCGCTGCCTGCACCTCCTCTTAGTGCGGAGGAAGTCAGTTTAAGAAGCGTAGTGATTAACAACTGGGTCGGGGAACACTTAACACAAAGCATTTAATATGCTTCATTAACTTATGATGGGGTTTGACAAAATCTTGTAAATTAAACATTGATTTTAGGATGAAGTTTAGTATACGACATTCTACTTTAATGACAAAATAAACTATGAGAATAAAGTGGAAATGTCAAAAATAAAGTCAACATGTCGACTTTATTCTCGACATAGTTTTTTTTTTTTCTTCACAGTGGCCCTAATACACTTCCGTAAGGCTATACCACAAATAGCATTATAAATGCAAGTTGCAGTTTTATTATTTATGTATATAGCATAGCTTGAAGCAAGGTCCATATTAATGCAGTTTGCCTTAATGATGGTTCACTTGGTAAAGATGTCACCTCCAAGTTGCACTTGTTTTATTTTATTTTTATTTGGTGAATACTGTGTAATGCACCAGGGCTTGAAGTGTTGAAGTAATAGTGCAACTTCCAGTAATAATACTATTATTTATTTTACTGTTATTATTTATTAGTTTAAATATTATTCAGATTAATGATAGTAAAGTTGTTTAAAAAGTCACTTTAACATGTCTGTGGACAGAGATTGTTAACATTAACAGAAAGTGTAGTTGGTTTGCAAAAAATATTTACTGTTTATCCCTTTTCTAAGACATGTTCAGTGCAATACAACTTTTGACAAACACCTCTGGATATTTTACTAAGTCTAAATTCCTCTTTGGATGGTTGAAAATATGTTGTCAAAATTTTAGTTAAAAAAAAAAAGGTTCTATATTTTGACAGCAACTGTCATGCAGTGTGACTCCTTCTCTTCATTAGTGCCCCCCCACCTTGAAAACTATCACTGTATGGGGCCATGCAAACCTGTTTTAATACTTGTGTGCACATTAAAATGTTTTTTTGTACAATGTGCAATGTTCATGACAGTGGAATAAGTTATTCTTAGCCAGTCTACTGCAGTAATTGCAGTGGGAAATGTGGTTAACATCCACTCAATGTATGGGAAAAAAATACCATTGAATACAGTGAAACCGGGATAATTTAGAAAAATATCGTGATATAGAATTTTGGTCATACCGCCCAACAGTAGGTTTCATTAACATTTTAAAAAAGCAGTTGGTTGGGATTCCAATTTTAGCCCTCTAGGACTGTTTGAGACCCCCTTGAGTAAGCTGGTTATCTGTTAGTTTGCTTTGGAGCTGATTATTTTTTGGTTACCATTTAAGTAAAATGAAAGAAAAACAAGCAAGTTGATTATAATTGAAAGAAAAAAGTCGGTTAAATTAGTAGCAGTAACTGGTTACTAACTAAGGAAACGGCTGGAATGAAAAATAACCTGCAGTAACAGAGGCCTTCAAAGATCTGAATTTGCCACCCCAAACCAGACTAAGGAGCCTGGCACCCTCTGCTCAAATTTAAGTTTCAGTAACTCTAGCTGTTGTAATTACATTAACAGATATTGGTGTGCCATGACCTCCGCCTCAATCTGGTCTGCTGATGGTAAAGTGTAACCAATTTGGAGAGTTTCTGACTACTTCTGTGAACATGGCACATGAGGACTGTTCTTATATTTACAGAGGCTTTAACATTCTTACCAGAAGTAAATTATTCTTGTAAATTGCTCTCAGATGCACAAAGTTGTGCCATCGTCATTTATAGTTTCTACCCTACAGCAAGAACAGAATATCATGTTGCAAAGTTAGGTGTTTCTGCACTTTAATAATGCAATATGGTCCTTCATTTGGGAAATTCCTATCTTACAGTATGTACTATTTAGGAATAAAACCGAGTTTTATTAAAATTTTATCTGTACAGGCCGTACAGCCAGAGTTGTGCAATGTCTAGTCCAAGTGGTTTTTGAAATCTGAATTTGACGCACTAGCTTTTTTAATGACTTTTCTGCAATCTGGATATATTTTTAGGTTAAGAATAAGATTACTGAACTTTTAAAATAGTAGATAAGAGGCATTTAGCAATTATTTCACTTTGAACTTTAAGCTGTAAATGTTACAAGATAAGCGTGTGATTGTCCTCAAAGTGGAATTTATAAGGAAAGTCCGTAAGTCTTGGTGAATGAACTGTATTCCGTCACGCTTTTCAGTCCCAGTGGCTTATACAAGGACATGCTGCCCAAGATAAATTTTATAAGCAATTAAACCATTTTGGTATAAACAGCTTTGCTAACAGCCTTTATGGCTTTTGAATAAAGACATGAGTGTGGTTAGTAAAGGAGTTTCTTAAACCTTTTAATCTGAGGACCCAAATTAGAAAATCAGTATCATGCAAAAGGATTTTTATCATAAGGATTTCTGATGCTGTGCAGGCACATGACTGCAGAGTCATAACAATACAAACAACAATGGCCATATAATAAAAAAGTAACTTTTTGTTTGCTTTCAAGTATATTTTTGCACAGGATTATTACTAAAACAGACCTTGTTTTAAACAATACTCCCCTAAGGCATTTTCCAAAACTGCTTATTCAGAGCAGGGTCACAGCAGCTGGAGCCTATCCCAGCCTGGACAGGGCACCAGTCCATCACAGGGTGAACACACACCCACACACACACGCAAGGGTCAATTTAGTGTCGGCAATCCAGTTGACCTGCATGTTTTTGGACTGCGAGAGGAAACTGTTGCAGATGGAGAACATGAAAACTCAACGCAGGGAGGACCTGGAGGCAATTATTATCATTCAAAGCAGAAACAGACTCCTGATGATCATCTCTGCCAGTGGAAGTGCTTAATGTAAGATTTAGTAAAGATGAGAGGGAAAAAATAATCTTAGGGTGCAGTGTGAGGACATGCTGATTTTTGAAAGGGTGTATGGAAGGTCATTTATCTTTGTCACTTGATTCATAGTGCCATTTAAGCAAAGAAGTAGTTCAAAAATTAATTAATCAGGGCATCTTATTTAGATGGTCTTCACTTTTTTCTTATAAATAATGCCAAATGAGCTTCACCATTAATAATATATTTTTCAGTATAATTACCCGAGATAAGGAAAAAAAAAATTACGCCTAAAAACTGTCTATTTGTATTTTATATGGACTGGGTGATAGGATAAACCTTGCTGGATAATTCAACAAACAGTCCTGTCTGAAATGTTTAACTCTATCTACCAGCTGACACCGAGCTGAATGTCTACTGCTGGTCTCTCCCCTTTCATATTTTCTGGTGTTCGTATAATTCTCAGGGGTTTAACAAACGTCATGCAGGCAAATCATGTCTCTCTGATTTTCTCTGGACATTTATTGAGCCACTTTAAAATAGTGTGACGAGATGGAGTTCTTCCTGTTGAAACAGTTGAGTTTAATGCAGTGCCATCTTTGCACCTCTGCTACAGATTTAGATTCAGTGTATGCCGTAATGTTGAACACATGATGAGGGACCAAGCAGTTGCTAACGACCACTTAAAGTATATTTAGCATGTTACAATACTAACACGGCGCTATATACAGTGGTGTGAAAAACTATTTGCCCCCTTCCTGATTTTTTATTCTTTTGCATGTATAACACAAGTAAACACAAAATGCAGTTTTTAAATGATGGTGTTTACTATTTAGGGAGAAAAAAAATCCAAACCTACATGGCCCTGTGTGAAAAAGTAATTGCCCCCTTGTTAAAAAATAACCTAACTGGTGTATCACACCTGAGTTCAATTTCCGTAGCCACCCCCAGGCCTGATTACTGCCACACCTGTTTCAATCAAGAAATCACTTAAATAGGAGCTGCCTGACACAGAGAAGTAGACCAAAAGCACCTCAAAAGCTAGACATCATGCCAAGATCCAAAGAAATTCAGGAACAAATGAGAACAGAAGTAATTGAGATCTATCAGTCTGGTAAAGGTTATAAAGCCATTTCTAAAGCTTTGGGACTCCAGCGAACCACAGTGAGAGCCATTATCCACAAATGGCAAAAACATGGAACAGTGGTGAACCTTCCCAGGAGTGGCCGGCCGACCAAAATTACCCCAAGAGCGCAGAGACGACTCATCCGAGAGGTCACAAAAGACCCCAGGACAACGTCCAAAGAACTGCAGGCCTCACTTGCCTCAATTAAGGTCAGTGTTCACGACTCCACCATAAGAAAGAGACTGGGCAAAAACGGCCTGCATGGCAGATTTCCAAGACGCAAACCACTGTTAAGCAAAAAGAACATTAGGGCTCGTCTCAATTTTGCTAAGAAACATCTCAATGATTGCCAAGACTTTTGGGAAAATACCTTGTGGACTGATGAGACAAAAGTTGAACTGTTTGGAAGGCAAATGTCCCGTTACATCTGGCGTAAAAGGAACACAGCATTTCAGAAAAAGAACATCATACCAACAGTAAAATATGGTGGTGGTAGTGTGATGGTCTGGGGTTGTTTTGCTGCTTCAGGACCTGGAAGGCTTGCTGTGATAGATGGAACCATGAATTCTACTGTCTACCAAAAAATCCTGAAGGAGAATGTCCGGCCATCTGTTCGTCAACTCAAGCTGAAGCGATCTTGGGTGCTGCAGCAGGACAATGACCCAAAACACACCAGCAAATCCACCTCTGAATGGCTGAAGAAAAACAAAATGAAGACTTTGGAGTGGCCTAGTCAAAGTCCTGACCTGAATCCAATTGAGATGCTATGGCATGACCTTAAAAAGGCGGTTCATGCTAGAAAACCCTCAAATAAAGCTGAATTACAACAATTTTGCAAAGATGAGTGGGCCAAAATTCCTCCAGAGCGCTGTAAAAGACTCATTGCAAGTTATCGCAAACGCTTGATTGCAGTTATTGCTGCTAAGGGTGGCCCAACCAGTTATTAGGTTCAGGGGGCAATTACTTTTTCACACAGGGCCATGTAGGTTTGGATTTTTTTTTCTCCCTAAATAATAAAAACCACCATTTACAAACTGCATTTTGTGTTTACTTGTGTTATATTTGACTAATGGTTAAATGTGTTTGATGATCAGAAACATTTTGTGTGACAAACATGCAAAAGAATAAGAAATCAGGAAGGGGGCAAATAGTTTTTCACACCACTGTACATACTCTGATTCAATTCCTTTTGTGACACCCTGATAATTGTCACATCCTTGTCGTAGCCCCGTTATTTTCATTTCAGTGTTTGAATCTAGTAACCCTGCCGTGGTCCCTTCACCTCACAAGCTCTTTTTTTATATACGTTCTTGATGTCGGCCTTCTCAGTTTAATTGTTAATACATTGTGAGATGGAGAGTAGTTAGTACTTTATACTTTTGTGCCACAGAAACAAAAAGTCTCTATTGGGTCCTGACATATAGTTTAGGAAACACTGCCATAGAGTAATGTGAATTACTAACCTCACATTGTGTGTTCACATCTAACATATTTACTTTCTACATGTAATACTTTAAATTTACTTGGATTAAGTTTCATCTGCCACAAATCTGCCCACATGTGTATGTTGTCCAAGTCCCTCTGTAATGATGCACACGAGTCTGTTTTCCACCCTCTAACCTAGTTTGGTTATCATCAGCACATTTAATCAGCTTATTGATTATGTTCTTGTCCACAGCTAACACAAATAGCAGCGGCCTTAGCACTGATCACTAAGGGCCACCACTTTTACCATCAGTGACTTCTAAAGATGTTCCCCTCACCTAACCCCTATGCTTCTTGTTGAGGCAAATTTGTACTCGCCTACAGACTGTGTCCTAAACTCCTGCTGCTTTTAGTTAAATTATTAACTGTCATGAAAATCAAGATAATCAATATCATATGCACCTCTGTGACTGTATCCTTTTGTTTCTTCCTAATAGAATTGCAGTATTTTAGTAAAACAGAACTTCATTATTGTGATTCATGCTGAGTGTTCAGTAAAACTCCTTTTCTTGCCATGAGCTGCTCAGTCGTCTTAATAATTTCTTGTATTACTTTACCCGTGTTTCATGTCAAACTAACTGGGATATGGTTACTTGGATCAGGCCAATCATTTTTTTATATAAGGGGATAACACTTGCAGGATTCCATTCTTTGGGAACTTCTGTAGGTTTCTGTGATTACTGAACAGTGGTTTATATACTACAGTATAAGAACCTTAATTTCTTTATGGATAAATGTTGTCAGATGCAGACTTTCAGCCTTGTGTCCGAGTGCCTCGTCAACAGTCCCTGTAGCCACTGGGAAGTCTTCAGCTTCTTCATACAAGAAAATTAGGAATTTAGGGCATTTGCTGCTTCACTGTCTGAATGTTTTAGTTCATTCTTCCTGTCACCTCCTCCCTTTACATTCTTTGGGTCACATTTATTCAGTTTTCCTCTCTAACCTTCTTTTCCTTTTTCTGATGTTGTCCTTTGTTTTTATTAATGCTATTGTTTGTTTAAGCATGTCCTGTCCTAAACTCCCAGCCTCCACTTCCCCCAGTTGCCCAGTGTAAACATTCTTCAGCTAACCAGTTCATTTACCTGCCTGTTCAGATGCTAACCTGGCACTACAGGCCCCATGTCTGTCTCTTACACCAAGAGTCAAGCCACACTTTGTACCTTCTGAGTCCCTTGTTTTCCTGGAATGGCAAGAGGCCCAAACAGTACTTGAGAGTAGGCCACCATGTCAGCCCTGCTCCTCCACTTAACACCTTTACGTTTGTGTTGTAGAATTGGTAGTGCACACCTGCCTCTGTTATTTCTTATGACAGTGATATTCCTGTGGTATTCATCCAGCTATCCATTTTCTGTACTCTTTGAAGGCCAGAGGAGACCAGAGTCTATCCAGGCAGGATTGGGTGTCCTCCTGTTATAGATCCCTCTCACGCTGGGACATCCATCCATCTTATATTCAATTGTACAAAATTGGTTTGCACTTAATGAAGATTGCTGTAGAATTGAAAAGTACATTATTTTAATTATAGTCCCATGCAAATGTTTGAACATCTCTGGCCAAGTATGTATTTTGTTGACATTTCAAATAAAAAATAGTAAATACAACTTTGAGAGGGGCGGTACAGTGGCACGGTGGTAGCGCTGCTGCCTCGCAGTAAGGAGACCTGGGTTTGCTTCCCGGGTCCTCCCTGCGTGGAGTTTGCGTGTTCTCCCTGTGTCTGCGTCAGTTTTCTCCACGTGCTCCGGTTTCCTCCAAAGACATGCAGGTTAGGTGTATTGGCGATCCTAAATTGTCCCTAGTGTGTGCTGTGTGTGTGTGTGTGCCTTGCGGTGGACTGGTGCCCTGCCAGGGGTTTGTTCCTGCCTTGCACCCTGTACTGGCTGGGATTGGCTCCAGCAGACCCCCGTGACACTGTGTTAGGATATAGCGGGTTGGACAATGACTGACAACTTTGAGAGCAAACACACTAAAACACTTGACACTTTTATGAAAAAGTTACCTGAAAAAATGTAGAAACAAATAAGAGTAAATGTGGCATTTGCAAAAGTTTGGACACCCTTTCAGTTATGAGGTATCAGCTCTCGTCAAGTCTTTAGTCTGGTCAAGAATTGCATTAGGAACTGTCAGCTAATGACACCTCCAGAGCCTAATAAGTGTTTTGACCCCTGAAACGTTGTGCAACACCCAACAACCAAGGCCTCTTCTAAGCAACTGCCTGAGGACCAGAAAATTAAACTAACGGAGGCCTACAAAGCAGGGGAAGGCTAAAAAATTACCAAAGTGCTGCCAGCTAGCAGTTGTAACAGCAGCTGAAATGTCATTAAGAAATGTCAGTTATGGGGAATTGTGGGAAGTGCAGGACAAGATCTGGAAAGACAGAGAAAACTGACCATAGAGCTTGTATACATGCTGGAAAGCAAAGCAAAACCCACAAATGACTGCAAGGGACCTACGGATAAAGGAATGTTGGGCTCCTGCAGTCCTGCGCAGTGTTACTGACATAGACATGGCCTTCAAGGAACAGCCATCACAAAAACAGCACCTGCATAAGACAAAAGCGTTTTGGAATTAAGTGTTGTTAACAGATGAAGTTAAAGTTGAACCCTTGGGCCACAACCACAAAAAGCTTTGGAGAAAAAAAGATTAGCACTTGGAAGAAATGAGCACCTTGCTGACTGTTGAGTATGGGAGTGCCCATTATGCTTTGGGGTTGTGTGGCCGCTAGGAGACACAGGTAACATTGTGTGAGCATAGTGAAGAATGGATTCCACAAAAAAAAAAAAAAAATCACACCTTGAGGAGAACATCAGACAGTAAACCTGAGCTGCTACAGAAGACAACAATCCAAAACACACTTTGAAATCTACAATGAAGTTACCTCGAGAAAAACAACGCCGTTGCCTCCCCGGACTGGAACGTAATCTGTGAGCAGATCTTAAAACATGCTGTGCACGCAAGACAGACCAAAGATACCTGCCAGCTGAACGAGATCTGTAAGGAAGAACGAGGACGCATGTCCGAAACAAGACTACATAAAAAAAACCTATTCAGGCTGTGATTTTTGCTGAAGTAGTTGCTATGAAGTACTGGCAGAGTAAGGTGCCCAGAATTTTACATAGGCAGCATATACTCTTAAATAAAATGTAACTGTACATTAACACTAGAATTACCAGAGTCTACGAAAAAACTCATAGATCTGGCCCACCTCAAAACCGTTCTCATCTCTCTTTTTTCTTCTAAATGTGCCGATTAAGACGAGCAGCAAAAAGCCGGCTATTCCATCCCCCACCATCGCAAAACGTTCACTAAGTTTTCCCAGCTCATGCCTTGTTTGATTATCTGGGATTGACTGAACTGCTGGAGTTTTAGAGTAGAAATAATAGATCGTTATTTGGAACACATGCATTTCATGTGTGTTCCGTTTCTACAGTAATCTGTGTAAACACATTGTTAAAACAGAAACTTTTTCATATTTTAGTAATAAATGTTACAAAGTGTAGGCATAAACTATAGAATGTGTGAAGCCTGACGGCCAAACATCAAATAAACACTTTCACAAAAGGTTCAAGGATGTGACAACACCTTCCATGGTGTAACGCTGAGATTTGCTGACTCAGAGCACGGCAGCCCTGCCGTGCCATAGAGACCCGAGTTCGATTCCCTGCTGGGGAGGAAGTGTTTTTTTTTTTTCTTTGTAGCCTCAAACGGACATAAAATTTATAAATTGGTATGCACTGTAAATCATTAAGTTTAAAATGTCGATCACGGTTATTTCTGTTGATTAATTCATGCTTTTTTACTTAGTCAGAACAGGAGCTTATTCAGCTTCTGATCTGACTCTAAGTAACAGCGCCAGTATAAATCACACCCAATCTGACGTTGTTCATTTTCAAATAATATTGCATTACTTCGACGATGTTTTCTGATTGGCACTATTCGCATCATAAAATGATTTCTTCAAAATGTCACATATATTTGTTTTGAGATAATGAATAGAGCTGCAAATTACAGGTTCAGTGTAATAGGAACCATAGCACAGAGAGGTGTGTACACTGCAACACAAGTACACATGTCGTAAATGTAGGAAGGGCGCTCCTTGGGTGAGCTATAGTGCGTCTTTATGTGAAAACAGCAGTGTCAGATGGGGTAGGGAAGGATCCTGAACGTGACTGAGAGAATGAAAATTTAAATAAAAAACAAAAACAAAACAAAGTACAGTGATGGCAAAAGTGCAACGTGCATTCTTGCTCCGATGTACAACCGTCATCATGATCTGAGTTCACCTCTGTTATAGCGCATCTTTATGTGAAAACAGCAGTGTCAGATGGGTTGGGGGGGTTGTGGGTGGGATCCTGAACGCGACTGAGAGAATAAAAATGAATAAAAAAAAAAAAGCTAACCTTTACAATCATAAATTACACTGGCTGTTACAGACTGAAATCAAATGTATCTTTTTATTCTAAAATAGTAAAAATAAGAGCAGTTCACTTCTCAAAAGGGAGTCGAGCAGGATTGAACTCGTGACCTTTTGATTCCCAGTCAGCAAATGATACTGTTGCGCCACCGGGCCATCACAGTAAATGAGTGTCCATGTCGCACACTAAGGCGGCTTTTTTTTTTTCTGCAGTTATATTTTTGAATAAAAGCACACTTGTTCTGTTATATTTGTACCTTTCGTGAAAGTGTTTCTTTGATATTTGGACTTAAGGCTTTATACATTATATAGTTTATGCCTACATTTTGTCATTTACTACTAGAATATGAAAAACGTTTGTTTTAAAAATGTGTTTATACAGATTACTGTACAACAACATTTATTTATATAGCACATTTTCATACCAAAAGTAGCTCAAAGTGCTTTACATAATGAAGAAAAGAAAAATAAAAGTCAAAATAAGAAATTAAAATAAGACATTAGTTAACATAGAAAAGGAGTAAGGTCCGATGGCCAGGGTGGACAGAAAAAACACAAGAAAAGTTACTGTAGAAACGAAACACACATGAAATGTGTGTGTTCCAAATAACGATCTATTATTTCCACTCTAAAACTCCACTTCACTCCCAGATAATCAATCAAGGCATGAGCTGGGAGAAGTTCGTGCACGTTCTAAGTCGGTGCGGGGATGGAATAGTCGGCTGTTTGCAGCTTGTCTTTATCTGCACATTTAGAAGACAAAAGACGCTGGCGGAGAGGTGCGAACGGATTTAAGAAGTGATTTAAGGTGGGATGGATCTACGAGTTTTTTTTCGTAGGCTCTGGTAATTCTAGTGTTAACATTTTCAAAACGTGTCAGTGTTTTAGTTTGTTGGCTGCCAAACTTGTATTTACTATTTTTTTTTTTAACCTTCAAATGTCAACAATACATGTCATGTGTCTAGTGGTGTCCAAACATTTGCATGGAACCCTACACAAACAGGGCAGAGCCCAAGTACTGCTGTGTAATGGCGGCAGGAAAGCTCCTGACACACTTTGTTTCTGTCCCATCTTTCGACAGGAGTGAAGCTGACTGTCTCAACATTGATCGATGGCAAGAACTTCAGTGCTGGTGGCCACAAAATCGGTCTGGGATTTGAGCTTGAGGCATAAAGTGGGCCAAACCTAAAGATAACGTTCTGAAGAATTGAGGACACCCAGCCACCCACTCCTCATTTTAGACAAGTTTTGCAGCCTGGGAATCATCGGCCATTGTGCTTTTAGGGGCAGGCTGTGGATGATGGATGTCCAGGTTTAAGTCATTTTTTATTTCCACCCCATTCCCAACAGTGTGGACTTTATTGCTGCCACACCAGCCACGCTGCACCAAGATGGTTGTATTTTGAATTTATTTGTACCTTGGATTCAGATATCCTCAGACAACTTTTTTCACATCACTCCTGGGAATCCTTTTAGAATTTTCCTATATGCATGTTTTATTTTTTTTTCCATGTACAAATTTATAAGTCTTGTTGACTTTACAAAAATATAAATAAAACAAGATATACCAAGAAGGGCATTGTGTTGTCAGTGGTGTAGCCTATTGTGTAAAAACTCAAATGGAACATTAAAGTGTATTTCATGTGTACCTATCAAGTATAACTCATAAGATTGAATTTGATTTTATATATAATACATATATTATATTTTATGTATTTTTTTTTTAACAGATTTATAGCTGATTGAACCTTTCCTGCTTTTGCACAGTTGTCTAGAGCAGGGGTCTGCATGGTCAGTCCTGGAGGGCTGTAGTGGCTGCAGGTTTTTGTCCAAATCCGATTTCTTAATAAGAGGTCAGTTACTGCTTCATGGCAGTGGTCTTTACTTGTTAAGATTCCCCACCCTTAATTGCTTATTTTATTCTTAAACAGCCATATTCACTGTTTTTAATGGCTAAGAAGTTAAGAATATGTGTTGGATTGTCTGGGTGTCATTTGAGAATGGCTGAAGCGATTTACATGAAATGAGGTAGGTGTGATCGGGACCCAGATGAACGGCTACACTCAGGTTGGCTTCTTTATGAAATCCTGCTATGCAACACATTTTCTTAAAAAAGAGCTATATAATTAAATTAACTATTCAATCTGCTTATCATTAAGCAGTGGAAAGCCATTTCAGCCACCACTAATGTGTGGCATCCACTGGGATGAAATGTCAGCAGTTATTCTTGGGCCAAATTAGCTAATAAGTAGTGAAAGGGTGAGAGAGAATTAGAGATGTGGGATGATATGGGGTCCAAAATGACCAGGCCATGTGCAACTTAGCCAGGACATCGGGTACACCCTGGTCTTTTTTTGAAGAATGTCCAGAGATCTTTTATGACCGCAGAGAGTCGGGATCTCAGTTTTATATCTCATCCAAAGGATAGCATCATTTTTACAGCACTGTGTCCCCTTTGCTGTACTGGGGCACTGGGATCCTCACACAGACCACGGGGTAAGCACCCCCTGATGGCCTCACCAGCAGCAACAAAAGCTTTGCCTAGATGGTCTCCCACCCAACAACTGGCCAGGCCCAAACACACCAAGCTTTCAGGTGAATTACCACTTCTGAAGTGAGTCCGAAATCAAGGATGCATTCAATCAGATTGTCATGAAAATATCAGGGTGAAGTGAAGACAGCACCTCAGTGTTGCTCCTGGGGTTCAACTCGTGGACCTTGACAATTCACTGGGGGCACACCCTATCAGATCTAACCATTCGCATTCAGGGGCATAAAGTCCCCATGTTTTTGCTACTTTTAGATCTTTTTATTTAATTTCAGATATGAATTCTAGAATGAGAACCAATTTAAAATTGGTGATGCCAGAGGAAACATCTAAGGTGGGATTCTGAAAATTAGCAACAGTGAAACCACTGCTTAGCCTCAAACTGCCAGAGGAATGCTCAAGAAAGAGACAGAAAGCAGGATCAACCAATCATGTGGCCGAGAAAGCAGAGCCCACCTAAACTCTGCAGTGCGACTAGATTAAAAGTCACAGCTCTGTGCAGCCATATAATAAGAAGCTGAAATATTGACAAGTGATAGAAGAGGTCAAATCGTTTCATTCCCAATAATGTCCCATTCTCTCTTAAACGTCTGCCGTGTCGGCTTTGCTGTGACCATAAAGAAGACACAGGGTCAGACGCCATGAAGTGCAGGCGCTGATCTAAGAACAGATGGCTTCTCTCAGGCGCAGCTTTATGATGCTTGCTCACGACTGACGTCACACGAGCCTTTGCTTCAATACACTGTGATAATTTAACTAGTTAGCAATAAGGTGAAGACGACAAAGGAAGCCGCACTTCCTCCTCCAGCTTCTCGTTACTTACAGGTGCTGGTCATAAAATTAGAATATCATGACAAAGTTGATTTATTTCAGTAATTCCATTTAAAAAGTGAAACTTGTATATTAGATTCATTCATTACACACAGACTGATGTATTTCAAATGTTTATTTCTTTTAATGTTGATGATTATAACTGACAACTAATGAAAGTCCCAAATTCAGTATCTCAGAAAATCTGCAGCCACTACGACCCTCCAGGACCGACTTTACAGACCCCTGATAAAGCAATATCTTAGAGTTCCATTTGGTTCAAGTTTTAAATAAAATCTGCACTTTGTTCAACATAAAACACACCGAGTACCAGTAATCGGCTCCACTGGCAGTGTTACATGTTATCGTTTTTACTCTGCTCATCCTTTTCTCCTAAACTTTAGTTTTCAATTCCTTATCCAGTTAATCAGTCAGGTATTGGGCAGACACAAGAACAAAGAAAGAGGAAGGACGCGGTAAACCATCATCACTCAGTTGTGTTTTTAAGGAGAGAACTTTGCTACACTTGTGGTGGGAAGTGTCCTCGCACTCGTGTAACAGACGTGTATGTCGGCTTTCTGTGATTTCTAGAACTGTCCATTTACTGTGGCAGAATGACGATGACTGCACAACACACATCTTTGTTACAAACGTAAAAGTCTGTAATTTAGCACACAAGTTTGAATTTGTGGGTTTTCTGAAAACATCATGGGGTCAAAAATATCCACACAACACACCTAATATTTGCTTTCACCTTCAACAACAAGCTTCTGGCATGGCCACTGTTCTTAGAGGAACAGCAGATTTCATGGTTTCCTGGCCCAGTCCACATGTTTTCTGTATGGTTGACTTTGGGAAGGCCATTCCAAACACTTAATGCTAGCCTGGCGTAGCCATGCCAATGCCATCTTTGATGTGTGTTTAGAGTAATTGTGTCCGGGCTTCTAGCTGATGGCAACGTTGATCTTTTCAAGTCGTTTCACACTTGACACGTGAACCATTTTACTCAACTACTCTGCTCATCCTTTTCTTCTAAACTTTTCAATTTCTCATTGAGCTAATCAGTCTTATATCAGGCAAACAAAAGAAAAACAATGAAACAGGACACTACTTCAAGAATTCTGAGGTAACCCTCCTTCGTTATTCTGTCCACTTTGTGCCATGCAACAGCTCCACTGACAATAAAACAGCCTCAGAGTATATGATGCCAGCATCACCACCCAATTATGTCCAAAGTTTCAACCTTCTGGCTGCTGGTTTGAGGTTGTGCTGAAGAATCCTGAGGTAATCCTCCTCCTTTGTTATTTTATCCGCTTTGTGCAGTGCACCAGCAGTAAAATGGCCCCAGAGTGTGATGCCACCACCACGCTTAACAGCTGGCATAGTTTTCTCCTCCAAACATACCCCTGGATGTTGTTTATCTCATCTTAACATAAAACTTCACTGCAGGCTTCTCCTTTGTCTACGTGACCAGGCACAAAGTGTACTTGAAGATGTTCATGTTGGAGCAGGGGCTTCGTTCTTGCATGGCAGCCACTCACCCCACAGCGTAGTAACTCGCTGGATTTGGGACAGAGAAACACTGGTATTCCAGCGGCCGATCAGTGGGGTCCAACTCTGATCCTGGAGGGCCATAGTGGCTGCTGGTTTTCATTCCTGCCACTTTCTTCATCAGGGACCAATTCTGCTGTTCATTGACTTGGGGAGACCTTGTCCTCTGATTTTATTTTTTTCCCTTAAATGGCAGCCAAACAAACATGAGATGTGAAGTGTGCCAACTGATGACCAGCTAACTCCAGCCAGGTTCTTAATTAGAAGACGACTCTTGTTGTTAATCAAACCCGTTATTTACCTCCATGGCTTGCTGGTGCCCTCATTCTGCCACATCAGCCACTTCTAATACAGTTGATTTTCTTTTTTTCTAAGAGAACCATCAGAATGTTTTATGGACTTGAGCAGATCAACATTCCTGAGACCCTCACCTTTCATGGTCAGATATTGTATGATGGACACAAGTTAGCTGGTCATGTGTTGGCTCACTTTGTATCTCATTATTGTTTGGCTGCTAATTAAAGAAAAAGGAAACAATCAAGGGGTCAACTTCTTAAATAGCAAGTCAACTAGAAATAAGGCAAAAGAAGTTAATTAGCAGCAGAATCTGGTCACTAATTATGAAAAGGGTTAGAATGAAATCCTGCAGCCACTGAGGCCCTCCAGGATCGGAGGGAGTTGGTCACCCCTGCTCTAGTCCCTGGCAGACCTGTTTCTTGGTGGTTCCTGAATTGCATCTGACCATCCGGACCAACTTCCTCCCAGATGAGGGTGACGGCGTCCAGACCCTGGCAAAGTGACTTCAGATCCAAATACCTTGTACTCAAGAACAACTGTGTGAACTGGTGGTCTTGGAATCTGATGTTGTTTAGATATGACATTTGTATAAGTCTACGCTTCTTCCTCACATTCTCACATCTGCACTGAGCTCCTCGGACTCTCTCATGGCAACGCGTGTCAGTCAATCCAAAGAGTGCCGTCAAACAAGCCACACAGAGAAGCTACCAGCCGGAGTCAACCGTCACCTCTAACAGGCAGTTAAAGAGTTAAGAGCCACCAACTTAAAACACATTTTGGAGCTTTGAGCACCACTGCATTAGTCATCTCAGCAGGTGTACGTGCGAGTGTATGTTACACCCTTGTAGCTATCATTTGATGTTTTGAAGATTTCAGATAATCCATAATAAATTCAAACTTGCAATTGGACTGTTTTTTGTAATAAAGATGTAGTACATTTAAAAAGAACAGTTCTAGCAATCCCTGAAAGGCCAATACGGCCCTGCCAGACATGTCCGTTATACGAGTGGATGGAATCTTTTCACCTTAACCGTACATTTCTGAATAATAAGTTACTGAATTTGCTTTAATCATAAAAATAAAATCTGCCAAACACTAGTAGGTTTAACTTGAATGCCATGTCAGTGCTCAACTGAAAGGTCAGCAATGGCTCATTTCTCAAATGGTGAGCCAGGGCCGTGGACGTCAAGGTTGAAAAGTGGCAACAACATTCAAAGTCGGTAACTGCCCATCAAAAAAAAAAAAATATATATATATATATATATATAGACCTTTAATTACAAAAATAAAACATTTTTGATATACGCAGTGAAAAACAGCAGTTTACATTCCATTATAGAAAGCAGATAACCCTAAAGTCCTTTCACTTTTCCAGAACATTCTGCTTTTTACATTTATGCAGGTTGTGTGTCTTAGTTTACAAACTGTACGATTCTCACGCTGAACAGTGTATCACGTGGAGGTTGTGTCCATTTGGCAATATGGCACAGGAATTCTCTCATGCACTTAGAGTAGTCCAGAATTTATAAACACAACGTCCCCGTATTAGTCAGTTCTTCACGCACAAGAGAATGGCAAAGAGACAGAAAAAAAGAGAGAAAGAGAAATGAAGAAAGAAAGGTTTAAATGCAGCCTGGGAGTTCTGCAGCTCCTTGATGTTCCTGATGCTGTGAGCCAAACTCGTGCTCTCGGCCAATAGAAAGCTTCTCTGTGGTTTCGATTCATCCCTCTCAAGAACTCGCTTCCCTTTCATTGAGCCAGCACCACTTCTGGAGGTCCTGGAAGAGATTTATCTTTATTTAAAACATCCAATAAGACAATGTAAAATAGAGTGCTCTGTTGTTGGATGAATGAATATCTAGCTGGTTTAGTAAATTGTACTTTTAGCAAAATAAAAACATGGATTACGAAAGCAGAGCAGAGTCATGGAACCCTTGTCCTAGTCTCGCTGAAGACTTACATACATGTAATACATACATCTAAAGACAACTGGGAGTGAATATTGCTTAAAAGTGGGTGGGAACAATTAGACAGCCCACAGAGTGTCACATTTCTAAACCAATCAATTGCCTCGAGGTGGAGCTCAAAGTAGGGGCAGAGATTTTGAACTGCAAAGATCAGAGGTGCTCTCGTTAACCTGTTCTGACAAATGGCAAGCTTCCATTTACAAAGAACCGTCTACAGCTGAAAAGTCTCCCAAAAAAATCCCTGTTAGACATATAAATGTCTGCTGCATGAGCGGAGAGCATACTGCATGTTTTAAAAATAAGCCGTTGCAAGTGAAAACCTTTTCTGTTCTGCATTAGACTGAAAACCAACAGAACACTCTGTTTTAGGCCTCAAATAAGGCCAATCAGCAACCAACAACCCACCATGTTCCACACATTCTAATTCTACTTGCTCCAATATTGTGTTGAGGATTACTTGTGTTCTGTTCTGTGTATTGATCCCCTTTTTTGACACCCACTGCACGCCCAGCCTACCTGGAAAGGGGTCTCTCTTTGAACTGACTTTTTTCTATTTTTTTCCTACAATGGTTTTTTGGGGAGTTTTTCCTTGTCTTCTTACAGAGTCAAGACTGAGGGGCTGAATTACCAGAGCCTCCGAAAAAACTTGTAGATCTGTCCCACCTTAAATCGCTTCGCACCTCTCCATCAGCGTCTTTTGTCCTGTAAATGTGTCGATAAGCAGCAAGCAGTCTGCTATAACATCCCCCACCGCCGCAGTTTTCTCAGCCCAAGTCTGTTTACCTGTGTGTCAGTTGCTTAGTGTTGTATAGAGTGAGAAGTCAAGCAAAATGACACCTTTTATAAATACTATATCATTATTTGGAACACATGCATTTCATGTGTGTTCCGTGTCTACAACAATCTATGTACAGTAAACACATCATTAAAACAGAAACGTTTTTCATGTTTTAGTAATAATTGACAATTTGTAGACATGAAGTTTATAATGTGTTAAGCCTGAATTCCAAATATCAAATAACACTTTCACAAAAGGTACAAATATAACAGAACAAGTGCGCTTCTATTCAAGAATATAACTGCAGTAAAAGAACCCGCGTTAGGGTGCGACATTGACACGCATTTGCTACGACTGCTTCGGTGGCGCAATGGTATCAGCTATTGACTGGTAATCAAAACTTCACAGGTTCGATCCCGGAAGAGTCCGTTTTGAGAAGTGAGCTGCTCTTATTCTTACTGTTTTAGAATAAAAACATACATTTGATTCCAGTCTGTAACAGCCAGTGTAATTTATGATACTTGTAAAGGTTAGCTTTTTTTTTTTTTTATTCAGTTTTATTCTCTCAGTCGCGTTCATGATCCCACCCCCCCCATCTGACACTGCTGTATTCACATAAAGACGCGCTATAAAAGAGGTGAACTCAGATCATGACGACGGTTCTACATCGGAGCAAGAATGCACGTTGCACTTTTGCCATCACTGTACTTTGTATATGTACAGGGGAGGTTCTGCAGTCTACTTGTGACTTTACGCTGTAGGAAGTAAGTAAATAAATAAAGGTAAATAACATTCGATCTGGCTTTTATGTAACATAACTGTAAGTAACACAAATGTATGTTTTTATTCTAAAATAGTAAGAATAAGAGCAGCTCACTTCTCAAAATGGACTCGTCCGGGTTCGAACTCCAAGCAACTGACATGCAGGTAAACAGACTTGAGCTGAGAAAACTGTGCGGCGGAGGGGGATGTGATAGCAGGCTGCTTGCTGCTTATCGACACATTTACAGGACAAAAGACGCTGATGGAGAGGTGCGAAGTGATTTAAGGTGGGACAGATCTACGAGTTTTTTCGTAGGCTCTGGTAATTCTAGTGTATCCATATCGTAGGTATGTGCAAGGAGAACCCAGAGACTCAGGCAACTAATTAACATGGATCAACCCTGGCACTCTGGAGCTGTGAGGCACTCATGCCAAGCACTGTGTTGCTCTACTGTAAAAATATTTATTCTAACAAGGTATTTTAACAAACTGTAGAAGCTACAGAGCAGTACATTCCATTTCTAGTCATGGTATACCCTTGTGCCAACCATTTTTTTTTCCTGCTTCAAATTATCTCTCAGTATTACTTTGGCTTAAAAATCACAATATGCACTTGGCTACTGGGGGGCTTCTGCTTAATAAGAGCTGTAAATACACTTGTTTAAGCTCTACTTCAGTAAGAAAAGCTTACACAACCATCCATCTTGCTTTATCCCACTCAACGTTGGAGAGAACCAAAGGCAAGAGTCAGCTCTGGATGAAATGCCAGCACCAGGACATGCAGGAGGATGATACTTGCTTGCTGAAGTAGCCTCTGCCAATGCCTTACCTTCATGTCATGCTGCTGCTCCTGCTCCTGGATTGTCTCCTGAACCAGACTCTGCAGCTGACATTCAAAGTTCCTGCTTTCTTCAATCACCACAAACGATTCATCTCTATAAAGAAGATGGAGAACGTCACTCTTTAGGTATCAGATATTGAAAGTCTTAGATTACCATTCCACAAACCCAGACAGGATCGCTTAGTTTAGCACATGAAAGAACTTCACTGTTCTTTGTATACTTGACACAAATAACCCCGTAAACCTGCCACCTTGGACAGTGTAACAGACGGCACACAAGAACTGGCATCCTGACTGGGATGAAAGTGCAGTGGAAGGTCTGGAGGAAATGCAATAGACTCTAGCTGCAGATCTCCATTCCATAGAGGAGGTTGTCACTTTATATTATACATCAGTGGTAACACCCGGTTACACTATGATTGAGATTAGGGTTGGGGAGGGTTATTTGACTCAAGTCAAGTAAACTAAGTGACAAAAACTTGAAATCTAATTGGCTGTCTGGCGGAGCTACTGAATCGCATTGCTGTGGAGGTCTGCAACTAGGCCTATTTCGGGAAATGAGCACTCTTGAATACTTTTTCACCAATACACTAGATGACACCATCCCTGGACTGGGAATCCCACACAGAAACCCACAATGCATGCTGGGACCTGTAGTCCCATGGGGCAGACCTGCTGGGTTTTGTGGGGTCCACCAGGGGAAGCTGCCAGGATTCACAATTCCTACTTTCAGGGACTTCTGTTCGACATGGAAGTGCTTCCTACGGGCTAAGCCCCAGCCCCGGAAGTATTCCTTGGGTCATAGATAAAAGATGCCACTCGATCTCAGCCAGTCAAGTCAGAGTCAGCTGGGTGGAAGATGATAATGCTCTACTGGAGGAGTTGAAGGAGAAGAAAATGAATATCATTGTGATTTACAAAGCCTTTTTAAGGTGTTTGGTGCAAATAAACCTTTTTATTATATCGGGACGTGTGTAGTGGCGGCTGTGCCAAGGGTGCTACACTGCCCCCTACTGGTCACAGCATGTTTCACAGTTCATTTCACAAAAGTGTGTAGGTGCCACTACAACACAATGGAAAAGCCTCATAGTCACACCCTTGAAAATATACGATGTGTGTCTCCTTTGAAGAAGACCTAAACAGTTTTCACAACCAGCAAACATGAGTTGAAAATGTGGCTTTAAGAAAATAATGGGGGCAAAAATGAAAAAACAAACAAAATTTACAAGAAAAAAATCAAACATTGAGAATAGTTTCAATGTATAAAAGAAAAAACAAGTGAGTAACTAGAGAGAGTGACTAATGCCTTCGACTCCTGGCTAGTGGCTCAGTGTCTGAGCGAATCACCTCAGTGGCCAGTGTCCACATCATAGAAATATGTTAACAAAACACTCGTGTTAAGCAACTATTATATGTACAAACGCGGCTCGTAACTCTTTTATTCCAATTACATATTTAACTTATTTTCTAATGATCACTCCAATCATTCTGAAGGTTTATTATAACAGTTATTTACTAGCATGGCTTGGGATTTGCTAGGAGGGGTGCCATTTCATGCTTTTCTTGTGCCATTTCATGCTTTTCCTGAAATATGTGTCCATATTTCATCTTGGACTATTCACCTTTCGTCTATTTGCTGGTCGTACAGAAAATGATTTCTTTACTCTCAAAAAGTTCACAATTGACACAGCCTTATGGGCATTGATTTCTGACATGAAGATTACACAGCTTACAGAAGCCGTTACTTAGGGAAATGAGACCAACTGCAGGCTAAAAGGTATACTCCAGCCTAAAATACTGTGGAAAATTATATTAAAAAGTATATACCTCCAACATGCCTTGGTTTGAGGAAGCAAAGCCAGGCTGCTCCTCTTCATGAAAAGGAGCCAGTTGAGGTGGTTCGGGCATTTAATTAGTATGCCTCTCTAGGGTATGTCCAACCAGGAGGAGCCCTCTTAACACCTACTGTACCCCACTAAAGCCCGCCAGAGACTGCAAGGCCTACATAGATAGATAGATAGATAGATAGATAGATAGATAGATAGATAGATAGATAGATAGATAGATAGATAGATAGATAGATAGATAGATAGATAGATAGATAGATAGATAGATAGATACTTTATTAATCCCAAGGGGAAATTCACAAAATATGACAGCTTAGGAGGTTTGCTGTCAATCAGGAGGCAAAGGATGACAATCAACTGTGTGTGTGTTATGGTAACACGTCAGAAGAGGAAAAATATCAAGTGCTGGGAGTGAATTTTGTATTAATGCAGTCATTTTTTGAGATGATGATTAAATTTATTAATATTTTGTACTTTAAGGATGGTTTGACTGCAATGTTAGTCACTGTTTATTGGTAGGAGATAAGGAAGCAACTGTTTCATCTGGAGATTCAGCAAGCTAAAGTATTGTGTCATATATGGCCATCAGTGAAATATAATAATAATACTAATAATTCTTTACATTTATATAGCGCTTTTCTCACTACTCAAATCACTCTCCACACAGAGAGGACCCGGGAAGTGAACCCACAATCTCCTTACTGCAAAGCAGCAGCACTACCACTGCACCACCTGTGAGGCACAAATCCACCCTTCAGTTTAGTTCGAGAAATCAGCGTTTTCCTTTCTGAATGTAAGCTGCTTCTGCAAATGAGTTCAGCTGAACTTTCTTTCACCTGGAGGAGGCTGGCAGCTGGCCTCACTCTAATCTCTAAACTGCAGAGTTCAGGGAGTGTGGAGTATGAAGTCAGTTTTATGCAAAATATCACGTAGAGACAAACTGCAGACACTGTTTATGTCTAGAGACGAGGTAAAGAGAAACGGAGAAGACTGCAATTCATACAGTGGGCCCGATTGGAATTTTACACGCAAAACTCATAGTGGTTGGTCCAACACATTAGACGGAGTCAATATCCAGCTTACTGTACTAGTTTTGGTGCTGCCAGAGGATAGAAAATGAAATGTAGGAGCCCAGCCCTCTTGTTGACTGATCAGTTGTTAGTATAATGTTCACAAAGGATGCACATGTAAATATTACAGTACAAGAAGATCTGTAGCACAAGCAGCCCCAAGGCTAGACGAAAACTAGCTGCGGGTCATAGTTTACAGGTCCAATGAAGCTGTAGATTCTCAAAGGGAGCAGAGAGTCGAAACAGTCCCAAAACACTTTGTGTAGGTAAACTTTTTAAAGAGCTGTGTTATTTAATAAAATCACATATAACTCTTTTAGGGCTAATATTTTTTTTTCCTTTTCTCCCAGAGCTGGAGTGCCAATTCTGCCACCAACCCCCAGATTTTTCCCAAAAAACCTCACACTGTTCCACTCCACCTGAACTAGTGTGGTGCTGAGATGTCACCTGTCGCATGGCTGCACTCGGGTCCGAATCTGGGATCCTAAGTTGGTTTGCCATGTGGCGGTCTGGCAACGCGCTGTATCAGCGTGTGCTCCTAACCCCTCTCTCCCAGAGCTGAATATTTTTCTAAAAAACTAAATTTTCCGAACAGCGCAGAAAACGATGGTTTTACACATAAATTAACATAAAGCAGTTATTTATAACAAATGTCACTCTGTTCTTATGTTCCATGAGCCTCTGCAGTATGTAAATTCACATACTTATTATGTACTTATTACATACAGTACCTGTTTCTCTCATCACTCATAAGCTGAAAGGCACTTTCTGGAAAAAAAACAGCTACCTGTGTTTCGTGTTCAATTTCCAGATCGCTTGCACTCGAATCGAAATTCGAGAAGTCAAGAGTCTGATTCAGCAATAATATGCAAAAAAACAAAAAAATAAATAAACAATGCACACAGAATTTGCTTTATGCCTTCGCTTCTCTTTCTCGCCTGATGTTGATGCCGTTCTAGACACTGTTTACTCTATGCTACTCATGCACACGAGGGGATTCAATATCAAGTCAACGAGTCTAACAGTCCTCCTAGCAAAGAGGGTCTACCATTAACGCAATGGTGAATTTTATCGACATTTACAGCGGATTATCACCCACTGCCCCAAACATCAACAGCCACCCTTAACCCCTACTGTCGACAAGAGTTGACATCCACCCCAGAAGAGTTAATGAAGCACTTCATGCTTTGTCAGTACTGTGTAACTCCAGCCTGACACGCAATAAAAGTCTTTTTTTAATCAATGACTTTGGTAACCATTATATTGAGGTTTCATCTGTATTGCAAACTATAGCCTGAAGAACGAATGAACATTTAAAGTAGATAACACACTTTGTGGGGATTTCATACAGGAAGCACATGTAACCCTCCGAATCTGACCTCACATTGAGATTTTTTAAGAGAATGCTAAGACATGAACTTCTCACTCCCAGTTCTTGCAGTGGTCTGTGACAGAGGCTTTAGGAAGGTAACCAAAAAATGTCCATTTGTTTATCTTCTATGCCAGCTTTCTGCCCTACAAAATTATGACGGGGGAAGTTGAGTATGCCTGAACATTTTCTTCTCTAATAGACTAGGTGACAGTATCCCGGAGCTGGAACTCCCCCAAAGACACCCGCAGGGCATGCTGGGATTTGTAGTCCCACAGGGCAGCCCTGTTGGATTCCATGGGGGCCACCAGGGGGAGCTGCTGGGATGCATAGTTCCTACTTTCTGGGACTTTACAGTCGACCCGGAAGTGCTTCTGACAGACTATGCCCAGGGACCAGAAGTACTCTTGTGTCTTAGATTAATGAAGTCATCTGATATCAGCCAGGTGAGTCAAAGTTGGGTAGATGGGGATAAAGCTTGCCTGGAAGAGTACAAGGTGAAAGAAATGATCATTGTAAGAAGTGAGAAACCTGTTGTGATGCTAATAAACCCTTTTAATATATTGGAACTTGTGTCTGTGAGTTTGTGTCTAGGGTTTGAGGTGCTGCACCACTCCCCAGTAGTCACAACACTTACTGTGACTTGTTTAAAATTGCATGTCCAAGTTATGTGAACATCCACAACATAACTGCATTACTTTGTATAAGGGTAAAAACTCAATAAATATTTAGAAAATGAACAACAGCACTCCATCATCAATTTGGCTATGGCTGTAGTATGGTTCATGTTTTATCTTATACTACCATGTAAAGATTTTTTTGTTCTTTTGTTTCTTGTATTAGGAATTTGTTAAGTTTTCGCATACCCCTTGGGGTCAGAGCGCAGGGTCAGCCATTGTACAGCACCCCTGGAGCAATTTGAAGGTTAAGGGCCTTGCTCAAGGGCCCAGCAGAGTAGGACCTCTTGTGGCAGTGACAGGACTTCGAACTGGCAAAACTTCGGGATACCAGCGCAGATCCTTCGCCTCAGAGCCACCACTCCACCCATAATTGACCAAAATGATCATCTTATACAAGATACAAAATAAAAAGTTTGCTTTCAAAACTGCTCATACTCAAAAGAAATTTACATAAAAAATATTCACATTCATAATTAAAACATCCATGCCCCGAATGTTAAGAGACCTCATCCAAATCTGAGGCCCATATTGCAGCTTTACTGCTACTACCTTCAACCCAGAATTTAGATTACGCAGGCCAGAAAAGTAATGAACACGCAAAAAAAAAAAGAAGAAAACTAAATACCTAAACAGATGAATACTTGTAGTAAGTTTTCTGCTAATTTCTGCCAATTTATTAAGAAGTGAATTTCATCAACGTTTATGCAGCTTTTCCATTCCTCAGACACGTGAGCCTAACAGCGTTCTGTCCAGGACAGAATTGAGGTAAACGATAACGGAGTGCTAAATACCATACTTAATTTCCTTTTCCCTCTTTACCTTTAGAGTGGAGGATGCCACCTCTGACATCACTTCTACTCAGACTCCAGAAGTCCTGCTTCCCTCCATTCCTCCCTCTACTTAAGAAGAACCATTCATTTATGGACCAGCTACTAGGGAGGACAGATCCTCCTACCGGGAAGCACACACTACACGCAGTGGAAGCTGTGTTTTAGACTGGACAGTCCTTGGATATTTCTTAACCCTCCATTATTTTGGTTCATTAGTCAGATTAAATGGGAACCCTGCCACAGGGGATTCACAAACCAGTGTGTTTCTTCGTGCCGGTCCTAATCCCGGATAAATGAGGAGGGTTATGTCAGGACAACAATACAAATTTCCATATCGGATCGGTCAAGCTCTGGGTTAACAATGACCGCAACCAGTACTGTTAGTCAACAGGGTGCTGGCGGATATTGGGCTATTGTTGACCGAAGAAGGAGAAGAAGAGGGGGGAGACGTGTCCAGAGGCAGGAGGAGAGGAGGAAGGTAAAGAGAGTGGAACTGAGGGTAGGAACTTTGAATGTTGGCAGTATGACTGGTAAGGGGAGAGAATTAGCAGATATGATGGAGAGAAGGAAGGTTGATATATTGTGCGTGCAAGAGACTAAATGGAAGGCGAGAAAGGCCAGGTGGATCGGAGGTGGATTCAAATTGTTCTATCATGGTGTGGCTGGGAGGAGAAATGGCGTAGGAGTTATTCTGAAGGAACAGTATGTCAAGAGTGTTTTGGAGGTGAAAAGAGTGTCAGGCAGAGGTTGGAGAAATTGGAGGTGTGATGATGAATGTTGTTAGTGCATATGCCCCGCAAGTTGGGTGTTTAATGGGTGAGAATGAAGATTTCTGGAGTGAGCTGGATGAAGTGATGAACAGTGTACCCAAGGGACAGAAAGTGGTGATTGGAGCGGATTTCAATGTTGGTGAAGGGAACAGTGGAGACGAGGAGGTGATGGGTAGGTATGGTGTCAAGGAGAGGAATGAAGAAGGTTAGAGGATAGTGGATTTTGCCAAAAGGATGGACATGGTGTGGTGAATACGTATTTTAAGAAGAGGGAGGAACATAGGTTGACGTACAAGAGTGGAAGAAGATGCACACAGGTAGATTACATCCTATGCAGAAGAGTTGATCTGAAGGAGATTGAAGACTGCAAAGTTGTGGCAGAAGAAAATGTAGTTAAGCAGCATAGGATGGTGGTCTGTAGGATGACACCGGAGATTTAGAAGAGGAAGAGAGTGAGAGCAGAGCCAAGGATCAAATGGTGGAAGTTGACAAAGGAAAACTGCAAGGTTGAGTTTAGAGAGAAGGTGAGACAGGCACTGGGTGGTAGTGAAGAGTTACCAGGCAGTTAGGAAACTACAGCAGAAGTAGTAAGGGTGACAGCAAGAAGGGTGCTTGGCGTGACATCTGGAAAGAGGAAGGAGGAAAAGGAAACTTGGTGGTGGAATGAGGAAATGAGTATACAGAGGAAGAGGATGGCAAAGAAGTGGGATCGTCAGAGAGATGCAGAAAGTAGACAAGAGTACAAGGAGATAAGGCGCAAGGTGAAGAGAGAGGTGGCGAAGGCTAAAGAAAAGGTGTATGATGAGTTGTATGAGAGGTTGGACACTAAGGAGGGAGAAAAGGACCTGTACCGATTGGCTATACAGAGGGACCGAGCTGGGAAAGATGTGCAGCAGGTTAGGGTGATAAAGGATAAAGATGGAAACATACTCACAAGCGAGGACAGTGTGTTGAGTAGATGGAAAGAGTACTTAGAGAGGCTGATGAATGAAGAGAACAAGAGAGAGAAGAGGTTGGATGATGTGGAGATAGTGAATCGGGAAGAGCAACGGATTAGCAAGGAGGAAGTAAGAACAGCTATGAAGAGGATGAAGAATGGAAAGGCCGTTGGTCCAGGTGACATACCTGTGGAAACATGGAGGTGTTTAGGAGAGATGGCAGTGGAGTTTTTAACCAGATTGTTTAATGGAATCTTGGAAAGTGAGAGGATGCCTGAGTAGTGGAGAAGAAGTGTACTGGTGCTGATATTTAAGAATAAGGGGGATGTGCAGGACTGCAGTAACTACAGGGGGATAAAATTGATGAGCCACAGCATGAAGTTTTGGGAAAGATGGTGGAAGCTCGGTTAAGAAGTGAGGTGATGATTAGTGAGCAGCAGTATGGTTTCATGCCAAGAAAGAGCACCACAGATGCAATGTTTACTCTATGGATGTTGATGGAGAAGTATAGAGAAGGCCAGAAGGAGTTGCATGGTGTCTTTGTGGACCTGGAGAAAGCATATGACAGGGTGCCTCGAGAGGAGTTGTGGTATTGTATGAGGAAGTTGGGAGTGGCTGAGAAGTAAGTAAGAATTGTACAGGATATGTACGAGGGAAGTGTGACAGTGGTGAGGTCTGCGGTAGGAGCGACGGATGCATTCAAGGTGGAGGTGGGATTACATCAGGGATCGGCTCGGAGGCCTTTCTCATTTGCAGTGGTGATGGACAGTTTGACAGATGAGATTAGACAGGAGTCCCCGTGGACTATGATGTTTGCTGATGACATTGATCTTTAGCGAGAGTAGGGTGCAGGTTGAGGAGACCCTGGAGAGGTGGAGATATGATCTAGAGAGGAAAGGAATGAAGGTCAGTGGGAACAAGACAGAATACATGTGTGTAAATGAGAGGGAGGTCAGTGGAATGGTGAGAATGCAGGGAGCAGAGTTGGCGAAGGTGGATGAGTTTAAACAGTACAGAGTAATGGGGATTGTGGAAGAGAGGTGAAAAAGAGAGTGCAGGCAGGGTGGGGTGGGTGGAGAAGAGTGTCAGGAGTAATTTGTGGCAGATGGGTATCAGCAAGAGTGAAAGGGAAGGTCTACAGGACGGTAGTGAAACCAGCTATGTTATATGGGTTGGAGACGGTGGCACTGACCAGAAAGCAGGAGACAGAGCTGGAGGTGGCAGAGTTAAAGATGCTAAGATTTGCATTGGGTGTGATGAGGATAGATACGATTAGAAATGAGGACGTTAGAGGGTCAGCTCAAGTTGGACAGTTGGGAGACAAAATAAGAGAGGCGAGATTGCGTTGGTTTGGACATGTGCAGAGGAGAGATGCTGGGTATATTGGGAGAAGGATGCTAAGGACAGAGCTGCCAGACAAGACAAAAAGTGGAAGGCCTAAGAGAAGGTTCATGGATGTGGTGAGAGAGGACGTGCAGGTGATGGGTGTAACAGAACAAGGCGCAGAGGACAGAAAGATATGGAAGAAAATGATCCGCTGTGGCAACCGCTAACGGGAGCAGCCGAAAGAAGAAGTCGTCAGATTAAACAGGGCATCCACCAACATGTCACGGAGCCCCAACCCTTTAACTGTTTATGTGTCTATTTGTTACTTAGTTATTGAACTACTGCTTTGATTTTAAGTTATTTACATTTTACTTCAACATATATTCATTTTATAAATTAATTATTTTATGTCAATGCAGCCTCATATATTTTATATCAATTCTAATTATATACAGTATTCATCCCTGATCTAAATAATTTTTTTCCTATTACAGTCTATTAGTGAGCTGGATTTCCACATTGTAGGCAAGATCAATCCTGGATGAGATGAAAGCCCACTATAGGGCAAACTCTGCCAGGCACAGACCAATGACAAAAAAAATTAGCTTTACTTAAATAGTGGGGGGCAAGGCCCTTAACCTGCAATTGCTCTGTCCTGGGTATGACGTTAATCTGTACCCTGCCCTGCAAGTTGGAGGACCTGCTTGGGGGTTGGTGGCAGGATTGGGATTCCAGCCACTGTTAAGAAACCTCATACTGTTCAGTGTGGTGCTGAGGTGTCACCTATTGCACAGATGTACTCAGATCTCAATCTGGGTGGTTTGCCATGTGGTGAGTGTGGCAACGCGCTGTAATCGGTGCATGCTCCCAACCCAACCTAAGTATAAGAAACATCATGATTAGCTAATGGCTATTAAATCTTATGCACATGAGCAACGTGTGTCTGTTTTGACTAACTGGACTTATTGGATATTATTAATGGAGTTCTGACAGTCAGGAATAGACACTTCCATGACCTACAATGCAAATCATAAAATACTAAAGGCAATAACTCTACACCACGTCTACTTGGAAGGTAAAATGGTGATTACTTCCTTGCATCCTTGGGTACAAGTCCAGGTTTTCTGTCCTGAAGTGTTCATGTACCATTCAAAAACACAAAAGGCCAAAAATGATGAAACCCAATGTTAGGCAGATTAACTTGACATTTGCTTACATGCAAATGCGCTTGGATGGTCAGGATGCAACGACAACAGGACCAGCTTATGTGCCGTCACACAGTTTGAACTCAAGCGTGTAGCTTCCTTCTTTAACAAGGAGAAGTAGGATGCCAAGAAACCTACAGATCATATTCTGTTCCTGTTGAACTTGCTAACACTGTACGTGTTTGACATGAAAACAGTTGCCTTTAACAGAAATGGCTTTGAAAACTGGCAGTGTTGACACTTTGACAAGAATTACAGTTTAGCACTTGTGGACATGATCAAATTACAAATACAACAGACAACTTACACATGTTTAATTTTACTGCCAAATTTCTCACGTCAGTGCTTTGCCCTTTCTGCGGAGTCACATTTTAACATAAGCTTTATACATTACTACCATTATAATGTCAGAAACATGTAATCTGATGCTGCAAGAATAATTAAAAAAATACCACCAGCCCATTTAATGCATGAAATTAAAAATGCATTAGTTGTGAAAGCATTCAACATTACAACACCTAAGAGCTGTACCTGCACTTGGAATCCGACGTCGCCTTGCAGACAGGGCGTGCCTGAGCAGAGAGCATATGTGGTGCGCTGGCACTAAACCGTGAAGGAGTCATGTTCTCAGGACTCCCACTTAGAGGACTGCGCACCTTACTCTGTGGGAACACAAAGACAAATCCTTTTAAATCGGATTGAAACATCTTCACTTAAAAAAAGAGTTCAGCTATGGCAAGACCCCAATACTCACACAGGCCACCTTCAACAAGTTCCACAATTCTTTCTGACGTTTCTCCTGCAAGCTTGTTATGGTTCTCTCACTCTCTGTCATCTTTTGAATGACCCCCTCAACCTGAGGGATCAAGTCCATCACCTTTTTCCGGCACACAACTGTCTTACTGGAACATAAAAAAAGTTTAATTAGAGACACTCACAAGACTGGTAAGCAATGGCAACCTCAGGGGAGAAACTCAGAAATTCCAAGGGTTTATGCAAGTATTTGTTTTCACAATCTAGGGACTCCAGATGAAATCATATTAATTATGATAAGTCAGAAAGAATAGCTATGATGCCTGTAAACAATTTGCTGCAAACTCCACATGCTGATAATCATTGTGTTGTTTATTTCAGGGCAGCACTGATTTGACATCAGTATTTTCTGATAAAGCAAGTGGGACCCACCTGAGATGTGCATAAAAGTCTTTCAGTTTCTTCTCGTAGAAGAACACAGCTTGAACTACCAGCTTCACAATGTCTTGGCAATCTCCAGAGCTGCGCTGGTCTACAGATTAGAACAGATCAGCCAGCATTATAAGAACAGGAACTATTATAAGAACAGACTATGTTCCTAAAGGAAATAATGTTTTATGCTCACCTCTTGGCTTCTCCCTCAATCGGCGATATAGCTCCATGGCCTTTCCCTCACTGCAAAAGAAAATATACATAAAAAAAAAAAATCATCTCCTTAGGTGGAAATCGGACCTTTATTTGTTTATTTAGCCAACACCATCTATCCAAAGTAACTTAATAATCACAAGTGCATAAACACAAACACAGGTATTTTGTAAAAATTATTCCATAAAAACAAGTCAACACGTTTTATTGTAAGTTAAGCACAGAGAACACATCACAGATGTCCTGTCCTAATTGGTGATTTGTCATAGAAGACACGGGTTCAGGCTGTGATAAAGGAAGGATATGGAAGGACGGGCATCCCGACTGGGTTGGTTAGTGGTACCTTTCCTGGATGGTAGGATAATATGATGGAAGGACAGTGGGGGACTGCCTTCCTGGGCTTTGTGTTCCATCACTACAGCAGGTGGCAGTGTCCCCTGATATGTCTCCCGTTTGGACAGCTGCAGGGCTGCATGGGAGTTGTAGTTCTGCTGGGCAGTCCTCTTGGGTTTCTCAGGTGCTGTTAGGCTCCCCTGTTACGGAGAGGTTCAACCGCAGCCAGAAGTGCTTCCATGTAGCAATCCTGTTGGACTATAAGGACTCCAGAGTTCGTTTTGAAAAGCATCCAGGAGTCAGAGTTGGGAGGAGGTGGACAAGGCTTGCTCATCAGAGAGTGGAGGTGGAGAAGGAAAGGAAAGAAGCAAAACTAAATGTTGACTGATTTATCAGGTAATAAAACCTGTAAAAGGTTTTTTGTTTGAATAAACACTTCTTTCCTTGAACCCGTGACTGTGTGTGTCTGGGGTGCTGGTGTGCCCAGTACAGGTCGCAGTCTTCAAAAAGTAAATGAAATTTTATAGGAGGAACTCCACCTTTATATGCACAGTCAAAATAAGCTTCAAGGCACAGCATTCATACAGAGAGCAGAAAATGTTAAAGGATATGTTTGGTATTTTTCAAGTTATTTCTTCACAATTATGGTATGTATTTATTTACCATATAAAGTTGTGTTCTAAAGTGAAGCATTTATTCTTATATGTTTTAAAAAATTCATTGTCTGTTCTTGCAGCTTACAATGTGACTACCAGATTTGCAGGTCCATACGTTAATGGAAAAGCCTTAAAACGTAACCAAATACATGCACTTTGAAGCAGATAAACTTTCCATCAATGAAATATGTCCATCCATCCATCCATTTTCCAACCCGCTGAATCCAAACACAGGGTCACGGGGGTCTGCTGGAGCCAATCCCAGCAAACACAGGGCAGGAACCAATCCCGGGCAGGGTGCCAACCCACCGCAGGAGACACACCAACACACCCACGCACCAAGCACACACTAGGGCCAATTTAGAATCGCCAATCCACCTAACCAGCATGTCTTTGGACTGTGGGAGGAAACCGGAGCGCCCGGAGGAAACCCACGCAGACACGGGGAGAACATGCAAACTCCACACAGGGAGGACCCGGGAAGCGAACCCAGGTCCCCAGGTCTCCCAACTGCGAGGCAGCAGCACTGCCCACTGCGCCACCGTGCCGCCTCATGAAATTTGTCTTCTACGTTTATAAGGCATCCAAGTGATAACAAAAGGAAACTAGAAATAATATTTAATTACAGATTCTTGGAAATATTGTTCTTGAAGTAATAAAATATTTTCAGTTCACTTGTTATTAAAAACTAAAAAGGCTTCACTTTAGACTACAACTTTATGTGATAAATTAATGTAGGCCATGATTGTGAAGCAATAACTTTGTCTTTAAAAATACTGAACTTCCCCTTTAAGGTTTATCTAACAGAAGTCCGATCTCTCATTAGGAAAGTAAAAAGCAGTAAGGAGAGTGAGGACAGAGCAGATACGCAGTATTTGCAAAGATCATTATCCTGTTAAAAGTACGGTTCACAGACTTGTTATAGGACTGATGAAATAAGGGATTAAAGCCTGAATATTTTCAGAATAACTAATGAAAAGATGACTTAGACCAAATATAACAGAGCTCTTCACATTGATCAACTGATGACAGCTCTTACATGCTCATTTTTCTATCCAAAAGCAATTTATTGTTCGTATGAAATTATAACTCTTTTCAAATGTCTACATTTGGAGGCCTGACAAGTTAATTGAATTGCTTGTGGATTACTGTACATGTCTGAGGTGAGGACTGAACTGGCTACTCTGAGGAACATTCCTGAGTCTATAGCTCCGGGTCACACTGACTTACTTATTACGATGACTTTAAGGGCAACCTTTGAAAGGTCAATGGGACACATTTGGAAACTGCTGTGGTAATTTTAGCCCAACTTTTCAAACAATACACTGCTCAAAAAACTTAAGGGAACATTTAAATCACACATTGGATCTCAATGAACAAAATATGAAAGTGGAAAATCTTTACCGAGTAATACTGTGTAATTCATTGAGAAAAATATGATGCAACAACGGTCAATGGAAACCATCACAAACCCACTGATTCAACATCACACTGAAAGTCAAAGTCAAAAATTGAAATCACGGGCTCATCCAACTTATCATGACAGCAACTCATAAGATGACTCAGAAGTGTGTATGGCTGCCAAATGCCTATATGCACTCCTGACAATGTCTGGACATGCTCATGATGAGACGGCAGATGGTGTCCTGGGAACTCTTCCCCCAGACCTGGATCAAGGCATCAGTGAGCTCCTGGACAGTTTGCGGTGCTACCTGGTGGTGTAGGATGCATTGATACATAACGTCCCAGAGGTTCTTAATTGGATTCAGGTTTGGAGAAAGTGCAGGCCAGTCAGAGGTATCAATGCCTTCATCATCCAGGAACTGCCTACACACTCTGGGCACATGAGGCTAGGCATTGTCACGTACCAGGAGGAACCCTAAACCCAACCCTGCTCTCAGCTGTGAAGAGAACAGTGCATCAGTGGTGGAGCTGCCAATTGTGGTATTCTCTGGCAAATCCCAATCAAGCTGCATGGTGACAGGCTGTGAGCACAGGTCCCACTATAGAGGATGTTGCGCTCTTATGCCATCCTCATGGAGTCTGTTTCTGACAGTCTGGTCAGAAACATCCACATCAGTGGACACCTGGAGATCATTCTGTAGGCTCTGGCAGTACTCCTCCTGTTCCTCCTCGCACAAAGGAGCAGATACCCATCCTGCTGCTGGGTCGATGCCCTTCTACGACCTCGCCCAGCTCCCCTCGTGTAACGGCCCATCCCCTGGTATCTGCTCCATGCTCTTGAGACCTTCTTGCGACAGCACATATGGATGTGCCATCCAGGAGGAGCCAGACTACCTGTGAAATCTGAATTAGTTGTACATACCACTTCATGCTACCAGTAGTGACAATGACACAAACAAATTGCAAAACTAGAAAAGAATCAGTCAGGAAGGGTAAGTAGAGAGTAACTGTCTGTGGCCACCACCTGCAAAACCATTCCATATTGGGGGCTTGTATTGTTGTCGCCTCTCCAGTGCATCTGCTGTCACTTACATTTCCACCAAGGCAGGTGCAGTTGATTCACAATCGCTTGTGCTTCCTAACTGGACAGAATGACATCCCGGAAGCCTAACTGAATTGGTGTTAGACTGTGATGATTAAGTGTGTCCTTAATTTTTTGATCAGTGTATAGTCTTGTCGAGCCAGACATAAAACAATATACAGTATCTCTCGGAGACAACCATGAGTGAATGTGGCTTAAAAGTGGGTGGGAACAATTAGACAGTTCACGCAGTATAAAATGATCTAAATCAATCAAATGCCTCTTTCAAAAAGTTAATTCTAAAATGCCAGTTTAGCTTTTTTGATTAAAGGAAGCAGCAATGCTATACATCCAAGTACAAGTGTGAGAAGAGCGGATGTAACAAAACACGAAAAACGTGAAACAAGCAGGAAAGAAAACACAAAATAGCTGCCCCTGCTGCATCCCGCTGCAGCCCCAATTCAAATTACCCCAGAGGCTAAAGCAAAGTGGAGAGAATGAATGCAACATAACGTTTACAACATATTAACAAGCACTATTTGATAATAATGTTTTGTACATGTAATGCTTTGTATGACCAATCAAAGAAGCAACCTCTATTTTCTATGGTGTCCTTTTACACAGAACTCCATACTAAGGGACTCTGCAAATATAGCGCTATTGCAGTATATATAAAAATAAATATGAACTCAGTATAATGACTGCTCATGGTAGCTTAACTCGTAAACTGTTTTCCAGCTATGTCTGAACCTATGAAATAATGTCAACAAAGTGCCTATGTTTCAATCATGTAAAAATATTTCAGTTTCTTTTATCAGTTGCTTGTGAGGTACGTGATGGATCAATGGGTTATGTGGAAAAGGATGGAGAACACAACATTACCTGATAGCAAGACGGAGAGCCAAGTAAAAATATCAGTATGTATGTGCAGAGACTCAAGGTCTGGGATTTATACCAAGAGAGTTCAAGACTTAAATTTCCTGAGACAATGATAGAGAAAACAACTGTTCTAAATGTTAAGTCAACTGGAATGAAGAATGTCTGACTGCCTGACTAAATATGACACGTTTGTGATTGGACTTGTGTCTTAGATGCAAAGCAACATACTGACTTACAAGAAAGCTAAATGTGAGATAAGCAGTTGAATGTCTGACAGATTGTTGCAGCTCGATCATCCATAATGGAGGAAAAATACTACTTAAGTGGACTGGAGAAACAAGTCTGCTCATTCCATCATACAAAGAAAGGGGTAATTCAGTGAAACTGGGTACTTAACAAGTAGCGAAGTCTTGTGACAGGCAGTGAAGGTGACTGACAAAGTGCTGAAAATTACAGATCAGTCTGTAAAATGCAGGTAGGCCTCCTGCCCACAAAAAAGAAACAATGCATATAAGTTACAGTTTGATTTAACTTCAGGAAAAACAGCAAGCAAAGGGGTTGAAATTTCATTAGGTATTGCTGAACTGGAGAAAAGGGTGTGAGAGCTTGTGAGATGGACTTTGAGAATGCATGGCATTACTGAAGTCTGCTAGAAATATAACAATAAAATGAAACTTATGAAAGGGTGATGAAATGGAAAAGTTAATTTTGAAGCAAAATTCCAGAAGGTTAATGAAAAAAAGCCCAGGATGACTGCTGGAAGCAAACAGGCAGGAGGCGTGAATGAGGTTGACAAGGGGCTGTTTAGCATACACACTGAAGATCACTGATATTTTGTAGGTTAGCTCCTTGAAGTGATTGCATAAAGTAATAGTAATAGGAGTAATAGATTTATGTGAAGGGTCAGCTGAAGATTGTGCGCTTGACCTTGTTTATCAGATGTTTTGTGCCAGTTGTTGAAGATTTCACTAAACATAGTGCAACAAACCGAATGTGGATGAAGCAATACAAAAATACATGGATATGAAAAATGACTAGATGAACATGTGCACTGTTATGCAGATGGAGGGTATAAAGCCAGCAAGGAAGCAGATATGGATGGAGTGGTGCTGGATAAAGAAGGTTGTATCTCACTGATAAAAAAAATAAGTCATGTTCCTCTTGCCCTATTAAGCAAAGGATGAAGCAATTTTTGGCAGAAAATTCTCACAAAAGTAGCCTCTCCAAACCAGTCAACAGAAGATAGGATGTGAAAAAAATCTTGATTTTAAATACTCTCTGACGTTGAAGAGTTTACACTCACAGTCCATCCAGACCATCTCCATGTTTCCATCCCGAAGGATTCCTTTGCAATTCCACTATGTCAGTCTGCAGTGACATCATCTGCTCTTCAAGCTGCATCACTTCCTCCTGCTACAAAATAATGTATTTTGTTGAAAGTGCCTTTATTAAAATGGCATTGCCATTCATTAAACGCTTTGGCAACAGAAATGAACAGCCAAAGAAGACACTATTGATTACAAACAAATATCAGTTCTGACAATAGAATATTTAAAAAGAAAAAACAATAATAAACAAGAAAACCTTTAAGTTTCCCCTCTTACTTGTCCACAAATCAATGCAGTTTGTTCCATCTCCATCCAAGCAGATATCATCTTTTCAGACGCTGTTGGGGGAAGAAAAATGCACTGATCATTACAACATATTTCCAATCTGAACAGACACACTGGGAATCTTAAACCCTGTGTGAAGTCCATTACTACATTATTAACGCAGCAGGAACGTACTGATGCCAGAAACCTTCTGTTCCTGGTATTTCTCCATATCAATCTGGACACTCATCTTGAAGAAGTCCAGCTTGGCTTTCAATCTCTGGTTCATAGATGTCATCTCATTCTTTTGCTTGGACAAAGAACCATTATGGCGTAGAAGGCTCATACTGTACAGGAACATTTAAAAAATAAAAACAATTTCAAATAGGTGTGTTTCTGTTTGCAGGCCTTCCTGATGCATGTTAAACTGATTTGACCCAAATTGTTTCCAAAGATCAAATACTATTGCAATTTTATTTAATCAAATATTTTTTAAGATTAAGATGTAGGCTTACAGGGCCGCTTTTTGCCCCTGTTGAATCCTTTGCCAGTCTTCTTTCAGTGTGCGAATTGTGTGCCAAGCCTGGCCGTAAGTCCTTCGCAGCTGACTGTACTGCAGAACCTTCTTTGGGTCCACCTCTATGGCAATTTAAGAAGACTGTCATTTTCCATAGTGAAGTTATACAGAGTAATGTAGCCATAAAAACAGTTACTTACGAACAAACTTGATGTTCTCTGGCATGGGACGTTGACTCAGATGAGGCTCATAGCTACTCTTGCTTTTGTCAAACAGGAACAGCAAAGGCATGTCTATACGTCCATCAATTAACTATGAGCAAAATGAAGTCACCTTAAGCCTAATCACCGTGTGTCCAAAACATAATTATTATGCCAGTTAAAACAAAGCTTAACCTACCTTGTAGTCAACTGCACACTGTGTGATATCTTTCAGGGGGTCCAGGGGGACTCCAGCTTCCAAAAGAAGTTCCTGATTAGCTGGTTGAATTTGTGTGTCAACTGCAATGCATTCTTGTAAAGACTGAATAGTTTGCTGTGACTGGACCGGGTAAGTGTGTATCTCTGCTGTCACCATGTTGAGGACATGAACCAGCTAATGTGAAGAAGACAAGGGGAACAAAATTAACAGTCTTGGACTATAAGCGGCCAGAGGATCATTAATCTAATGAGGAAGCCTAATTTCCCCTGGGGACAAATAAACTTCTACATAATCTAATATAACAAACTGGCAAAAGAGAAGACAGCCTTCACAAAACGAGAAAAAAAAACTGCTGTTTTAATTATTCAAAAACCTTGAATTTAACTCTTTTGAGGTCATTTTTGTATTAAAGACTGAAGAACAGTCGTAGACTACTAAGCACTGTTGTAAGTCGCTCTGGATAACAGCGTCTGCTAAATGATGTAAATGCAAATGTAAATGTATTCAGATTAAGAAAGATGTCAAAATTACTTTTTGATTCTCATATAATGAAAAATATACCACTACCAAATGAATGAAACCTCAATGCTTGATCATTCTAAAGCATATATACTGTTCAAAGCAAATAATTGCATGCACTGGTAACTTAAGACGTTTTGCACTTTTTTGATATAATAAGGATGATGTGTTTTTTTTCTGCCTGTAGTTACAGACTACACATTTCAGCTTGTAATTCTCATTGTCATAGATGGCTGAAAAATAATGAAATGAAATGTATTGATACCTCTCAGGGAAGATTAAAGAATGTCCTGCATATCTTGTTTATCACCCCCACTCATGAGTTTAAAAAAAAAAAACTACTTGAAATAATCAACTAATCTGAAGTGTCCTCCAGGAACCCACATGTTTTACTAGCAATTTGGCAACCAAAAGGGCTCCAAGGATAAAATAATGATCTTCCCTAATGGCATTTGAGGGTATCTGTGCAGTGACAATCCTCTCTTATATCATTCAGCCGCACCGTCATTGTTACATCCTTCTAACAGCTCACAATGGGTGTCACTGACAATATGCAAGATTGTATGGCTTTTGACAAGAGCACCGGCTTGTATTTAACACTGTGCTGTAAGGAAAATGAATGCCTGAAATGCACTGAACTTCATTTATCTTGTGTTCTTTGCTGCCATCTAGCAGATAAAGCCAAACAATATGACCTAATCAGCTTTTCTCAATGTTTAAGCCTTCTGCTCCTTGATATTTAGTTTTGTCGACACCTGCCTTGAGAGAGCTAAACAATAAGCGATCTGACTAGCAAGATAATGCAGATGGACTTTCCAACGGCAATATCTGTAACGACTTGTGACATAAGAACAACATAACGTTTCACAAAGAAAACCAGGCACACAATCTGTAGAGCACTGTAGAAGACACTGAACGTACATGCAACTTGGTTAGGTAACTATTTGAATGTAAACCATTTGTTGTTATTTTAATGAATTATATCATTAGTTCATTTTATTAGAAATGCCAATGGGGTATCCTGTAAAAACACACTGATTCTGCACAATGTTCTGTAGAAGAAATCAAAATAAACTCCACACAGAAGGCTGAAACATCATTTTTTTACAACCCTTACAAGCCCGGGGCTTATGAAATTAGAAGCAATATCATTGTTAACTAGAAACTTCCAAGTCTGACAGCAGGCCATGCAGATTTAAAAGCAAACGGAGCACTATCAAATATTAAAAAATATCTATCCATTCACAGAGCCATCTTAATCCATTTTCAGGATCATAGAGAGCCAAAACCTCTGCAGGAATCCTTAGAGGAACAAGCCAAAACTGGACAGACTGATGGTCTCATGCTCATACAGGGCAGGTTTAGAGCAGTCCATTAACTTAATATGCACTTCTTAGGGATGTGGAAAGAAAACTTGAGTGCCAGAGAAAAAAAATCATGAATGTGCAAATGCAAATAATAACTGGGACCAGTCTCCTGGAGCTGTGATGCAGAAAAACTAGCTACTGTACCAAAATAGTACCTCAAGATAATAGTAACACAACATTGTTAAACCCACATAATCCAGTCCTGGAGGATGAACCCTAGCCTATCCTTGAAACCCAGGGTGCAAGGCAGGAATCAAAATAATTTTCCAAGTGATACCTGTCCATCACAGGCTTCACACCTACACACATCCGTGTCCACATTCACAGAGTGGGAATACAATTTGGGATGGCTAATTAATGTAATGTGCACGTCTTTGGGAATGTGGGAGGAAAACTACAGTACCTGGAGTAAGAAACATATGAACATGGGGAAAGCATTCAAACTGCACAAAGACAATGCCACTGTTACTGTGCCACCATGCCATCCCTACTAAACAATATAATAAGGAAAAATAATTTATGAGAACAAACACATTAAAATAAAAACATTTTAACATATTTCTACTGTATGTTCTGCAGTTTGCATACCAGGAGAAGGTGGGAGCAGAGGATGCCATCATCTATATGCTACACCGATCCCTCTCTCACTTGGACAGAGGTAGTGGTGCTGTAAGAATTATGTTTCTAGACTTCTCTAGCGCCTTCAACACAATCCAACCTCTGCTCCTTAGGGACAAGCTGACAGAGATGGGATTAGATTCATACCTAGTGGCATGGATCGTGGACTATCTTAAAGACAGACCTCAGTATGTGCGTCTTGGGAACTGCACGTCTGACATTGTGGTCAGCAACACAGGAGCGCCACAGGGGACTGTACTTTCTCCGGTCCTGTTCAGCCTATATACATCGGACTTCCAATACAACTCGGAGTCCTGCCATGTGCAAAAGTTCGCTGATGACACTGCTATCGTGGGCTGCATCAGGAATGGGCTGGAGGAGGAGTATAGGGACCTAATCAATGACTTTGTTAAATGGTGCGACTCAAACCACCTACACCTGAATACCAGCAAAACCAAAGAGCTGGTGGTGGATTTTAGGAGGCCCAGACCCCTCATAGACCCAGTGATCATCAAAGGTGACTGTGTGCAGATGGTACAGACCTATAAATATCTGGGAGTGCAGCTGGATGATAAATTAGACTGGACTGCCAATACTGATGCGCTGTGCAAGAAAGGACAGAGCCGGTTATACTACCTTAGAAGGCTGGCGTCCTTCAACATCTGCAATAAGATGCTGCAGATGTTCTATCAGACAGTTGTGGCAAGCGCCCTCTTCGACGCAGTGGTGTGCTGGGGAGGCAGCATTAAGAGGAAAGACGCCTCACGTCTGGACAAACTGGTGAGGAAGGCAAGCTCTATTGTTGGCATGGAGCTGGACAGTTTAACATCTGTGGCAGAGCGAAGGGCGCTCAGCAGGCTCCTATCAATTATGGAGAATCCACTGCATCCACTTAATAGTATCATCTCCAGACAGAAGAGCAGCTTCAGCGACAGACTGCTGTCACTGTCCTGCTCCACTGACAGATTGAGGAGATCGTTTCTCCCCCAAACTATGCGACTCTTTAATTCCACCCAGAGGGGTAAACGTTAACATTCAACATTATACATAGTTATTGTCTGTTTTTCTGTTTTTCACCTGCATTGTTATCATTCTTTAATTTAATATTATTTATTGTATCAGTATGCTGCTGCTGAAGAATGTGAATTTCCCATTGGGATTAATAAAGTATGTATGTATGTATGTATGTATGTATGTATGTATGTATGTATGTATGTATCTATCTATCTATCTATCTATCTATCTATCTATCTATCTATCTATCTATCTATCTATCTATCTAAAACATTTATTTTACAAAATGATGATAAATCCTCAAATATCCTGTAAATATAAAACTGCAATCACTGCTAGCAGGACTTGAACCCTTATAACCTACCCATTTACATCGAAAGCATTGCAGACAAAAATGTTTTAACTCCGTTAACATATAGATCACTGGTTTTCTTGATATGCTTGAATTATGTTCTGAGAAGTTTTTGCAATATAAATAAATAGCAAATTTGTTTCTGACATGTATACTTCCATAGCTAAAGGAAATGTTTATATCGAAATAATTATACTATTTTAACTTGACCTCAGTAAAAATCAATACAAATGTTAAGGTAAAAACACATACAATTACATATTAACTCTTGTGAAGCTGCATCACATTTTTCCACTATGAGAAGTTGTGACTGTGATGCTAATTTCATTGCTGACTGAAATTCTCCTTCAGTAAAATTTCAAATATGTACTCGCTTCACTACCAGACCATTCTTAAATTTCTAGTGATACCAAGTATGATCTGCCAGGCATGTGGTAGGTGGGCAAATTCTGAGATCAAGCTTAACTGTTCACAGTTTAGCACCACAAGAAATTACATCATACTATAATGAGTTAAGCTTTCCCAGAATAGATATACAACAGATAAATTCATTCAACAGAAATTTGATGACAGATGAATTCACAATTGGGAATGTCACCTAGAGATCACTGGGTGAATAACTGATGTACAGTTACAAATCAACCATAAAGACAGGAAAGAAAAATGATAATGTCTGTTTGACAGCAGATGCCACATACACATTTCATGGACTTGAAAGCACAACACAGAACTTCTTTGATAACTAAACAAACAGTATATCAGCAATAATAAAGTATCAATTATTAAGAAAAAAAGTTTTAAATAGATAATGTGGCTTCTACCACCAAGTAGTGGAAGTACAAATTACATATTCTCAAATGCACTCTAATGAGAAATTTCTGATCAAAGCCATAACATATAACAACAGTGAACACAACAGACAGTCAAACATATGCTTTACTTTTAATTCGCAAATTTTAGACATCTTTGATCTTTTTCTCTGACAGCTGTGGTTTAAAAATAGGTAAAAATAAGAAAAAAATGACATAAAAGCAAGTGGAATTAGCTGTTTCTGTGCAATGCTCCTAAAAACCCGCAGTACTTAAAATACTTCATATTTGTAGTCCTGTTATTCATTACTGATTTACAGGTAAATTCTTTAGGACCATAGCTGGCAAACACTGCAGTAAACAAGATGCTACCTTGAGACTGAGAATGACATCCAGTGACTTGAAGCATCCATTGGGGCCATAAAAAGGATCAGTACCTCTCTCACGCGGGTTCCACTTCAACATGATTTGCAACCAACGCTCCATTTTCTCTGCGAGGAACCTGCAGTGTGAACAGTCAGAAAATTCATCATCTTTCAATGCGAGCAGAAAAATCTGATCTTTTTAAGCTACAGACAAAAATGCTTTTTTAAACTTTAAGCCAACAAACGGTTCAAAACAGGTATTTTCAAGACTATCTACTTTCTCTTTTAGTTCCTCTATGCCAGGGGTTCCCAACCTTTTTTAACCCATTTACCCCATGGCAACTTATTGAAAGTAAATTCACCCCCGCACTATTTTGTTCAGTATTTGAGTTTATGCTTCTACCATAATAAAGTGATCAACAAAGGGGAAATTTTAAGATACGGTTTTTAACATTTTTATTTTAAGTACAAATGACAATAACATCACCCCATAATAATGTTCCTTCACTTACTTAAAAACAACTAATGAGGAGCAGATACTGGTATTCCAGAACAAAACACACTGAGTTGATGAGGACACAACATTCAGTGACACACTTGTTCTTGCTTTTCACCTACAATTTTGGATACTATTGGTGCAGTTGTTGAAAGAGCAAGTCTCATGTTGTCTTTAGGAACCAACCGAAATCTTTGCGACTTCAGCTTTTTTAAGCAAGTTTACCCTCGTTTGGGAACCTATGCTCTATGCCAACTCAGAAGAGGTCCATTTCACCTTCCTGCTGTTTTTTGATTCTGAAATGTACAGTAAGAAATTGTGACTCACCTGTTAAGGTTATGTGGATATGGCAGGTGCTTGGAAAACCTCACTTCCCCAGTCAGGTCCTCCGACACTACAATATCATCCTCTTCTTTTTGTTTCAATTTGGTGTGCCTGAAAACATAGTATCAAAAGAAAAATGTGTAGTCTATTATTTAAAACTTTTATTGGACTAGTTATAAAAAGCATACAATAACATAATTACAAAAACAAAACAAATGACAAGCAACATATTAACTGTAAAATTGAAGTAACACGAATACACCTATTTTAACTCAGTTGGTTAATTGTCTATGGATAAAAAAATGTCTTCACTTATGTTTCCTTTTCGTGAGGAGGGTCATGGTAGGAACATTCTGAGCTAGACTGCCCAGGTCACCCCACCCTCAGGGACATAATGACTCATGCATGTCCATGGTTTGCCTCCGAGTCTAATCTTAATGAGGTGTGCCTGATACAAACTTCAAGTAAAGTCTCCACTGCCTATCCCACATACATGCCCAAATCACCTCAACAGGCTTCGATGTCCTCCCATGTTGTTAAGTTCCTCATCCTGTCATGGGGACTGAACTCAGCAACCCTACACATTAAAACTCACTTTGACCGTTGGCACTCATTCTTTTACTCATTACTTAGAATTCATGACCAGAGGCGAGGATGGAGATGTAGGATGACTACCAGCCAAAAAACTCAAGAGAATGTACATCCTGCTTCACCTACAAAGTCTATCAAACTTATGATCGTCTCTACCTTCACTAGAGAACAATATGCCGTTGTACTTGACCTCCCTCTCTTAAGTCAATTGCTCACCTGTTAACTATGGAGAACAAGGCAATCATTTTGGGAGGGTGCCATGACTTTACATTTAGAGGCAGTAAATCTCAGCCTAACCAAATCAAACTCAACTAAAAACTCAAACCATTGTGCAATTGAGAGCACAGACAGATGGCCAAGAAGACAAAATCAGCATCTTTCTTTTGAGTGTGGGGAAGGTACTATATAAATAAATTTTATTATTATTATTATTATATTATTACCTGCAAACAGCATAAAGGCAACCCCTATATTTAAAAACTGGATACTCTCTAAGCATCTGCTGCACCTTAGTATCCTTTCCATTAAAATAATGAAAGGAACAGATGGTAGGAAGGAAGATAGGTAGGTTGGTAGGTAGAACTTTATTTGTCCCCAAGGGAAATTTGGATTTTTACAGAAGCTTTTTAAATAAATAAATATACACAAACACATTAATGCTCCTTTGATGAAGCCATTGCTTTGCTGATGTTGATGTATGCTTTGAGTTGTTATGGTGAAGCTACTCTTCATCTTTAGCTTCATTGCAGATGCTTGAAGGTTTTGTGACAGAATAGATTACTTGGAGCTATTCATCATTTTATCCACCTTGACTAAAGCCCCAGTTCCAGCTAGAGCATGATGCTGCCTCCAACATGTTTCACTGTGGGTATGGTGTTCTTTTGATGATGTGCTGTGTTATTTTTGAGCTAAACATACCTTTTTTAATTACGGCCGAAAAGTTCAACCTTGATCTCATCAGACCATAATACATTTTTCTACATGGTTGTAGTTATACCTTTTTGCAAAGTTTAGCTGAACCTGGATGTTTTTCTATGTGAGAAAAGGCTTTCATCTTGCTACCCAACCTCACAACCCAGACATATGAAAAATACTACTAACTGTTATCACACGTTGCTCTAGGCCTCCTGGTGGCCTCCCTGACTAATTTTCTCCTTGTCTTCTCATCAATCTTGCAGAGACACCCTGATCTTGGCACAGTCACTGTTGAGCCGTATTTTTCCACTTTTTGATGACTGCTTTCACCATCATCCATGGGATGTTTAATGCTTTGGATACTTTTTGTACCCCTGTCCTGACTGATACCTTTCAATGACAAGTTCCTGCTCATGTTTTAAAAGCTCTTTGTGGACCATGGCTTTTGGAGTATCTTGCAACCTAAAGAACATCGGGATAATCCTACAGGAACAGCTAAACTGTATCTGAGCTCAATAACAGCCACTTTAATTGATGTCAGGGATATACTAACTACTATTCGAGATGAGACTTCTTGTGACTGGTTGATTCTGAACACAGCCACATCCTTGGTTATTAAAGGTTGTGCATACCAATGCAACCAGCTTTTTGTATAATATTTCCCCCTTTTTTCACTAAACAGTTTCTGATTTGTTTTCACCTTCTTTGTATAGATGGCAAATTTACAATAAAGGTGAAATAGGTTCTGTCAGGATTTATCTTGGCTTCATTTTTTACTTATACAAATTGTGATTTTGCCAGGGGTGTGCAGACTTTCAATATCCACTGTATTTCAGAATGTAGTTGTAGAATATTGGAGTCAATTAAAAACACAAATGTTACCTTTTAAGAAAATAATATGCTGATCAGAAGCAAAATTTTATATAACCATATTAGATCTTAAAGGAAGAAATATGTTCAAATACATTTCTCCTTTTCTGTATAGCATCTTATATTTAATAATAATTCTTTGCATTTATATAGCGCTTTTCTCACTACTCAAAGCACTCAGCAATTGCTGGTTAAGTGCCTTGCTTAAGGGCCCAGAGCAGAGTCCCTATTGGCATTTACGGGATTCGAAACGGCAACCTTCCAATTGCCAGTGCAGATCCCTAGCCTCAGAGCCACTATGCAGCAGATATCACACTCGTATAAGAATATAGGGAATAAGTGAATCAACTTTTCTCTTCCTCGAATTCAAATGTGCACTTTTCTGCAAGACCTTTTGGTACTTTACAGCATACTATGCTGCTCATTTTATCAATTCTACATCTTTGAATATTAATAATTTTAACTGAAATGTGCTTATAGTAACTACACTTCAGGAGATCATTTTTCTGCTTTAGGATATCAAGTGCATGCTCGGTAGCAAACTATATCTGTGCAGCAGGTTTTTAAAGTAAGCCACCCTAGTGAAATGTGACTAACTACTCATTACCTTTTTAATGCATACTAAATACTACCCATCTTACACTTGGTGGGAAATAGAATATCATGGAACAAGAAAGTTTTGAGGTTAGGGACTGCATACTAATGAATTTGAATGAGTCAACAAATATATCTCTACCTTTAATTTAAGTAAACTTTTGTTGAATGATTCCTGGGTCTGTTGTATTTTAATAAGCACTATCTAGATAATATGTACTTGACAGTTTATTTAGTCATTTATTTTTAATAAGACAATGGATGTGTAATAACAGAGTATTAAATGATCAAGACAACAATATGCTGACAGTTAATAACTTAATTACAAGTTGATTAAATGGCATTGCATATTTCATCATGATTAATAATGCTTAGGCAATCTTGGTCCTGGGCAGTTCTGACTGTTGGACTGTAAACCACAGGTTTTATCTCAGTTCCAGCCAGTGAACTACTGCATGAGCAAGTAAGTGGCATAACCTGCAAGTGCCCCAGATGCAAAAATATGAACAGACAAACAGATAATACTTTATTTTTCCCCAAGGGAAAATTAAAGCTATTAAAATACACCTATTACAGTAATCCCTCGCTATATCGCGCTTCAACTTTCGCGGCCTCACTCTATCGCGAATTTTATATGTAAGCATACTTAAATATATATCACGGATTTTTCACTGGTTCGTGGGTTTCAGTGGATAATGGGTCTTTTAATTTCTGGTACATGCTTCCTCAGTTGGTTTGCCCAGTTGAATTCATACACGGGACGCTATTGGCGGATGGCTGAGAAGCTACCCAGAGCACGTATTATGTATTAAATAAAACTCCTCAAATATATTGTGAGCAGGGGGGCTGTTCGCACCCCTAGAGTATATGGATGCTCCTAAAAAACATTGAAAGACTACCTTCACATCGCCCCCTTCCTTGCTGGGCTTACTTGTGGCTGCTTTGTCTGGCGATATGTTTCTCACACGGTGCTTCGCATACTTAAAAGCACGAACAGCACCTATTGATTGTTTATTGTTTGCTTTTCTTTCTCTATCCTTTGCTCAGACATTCTCTGCTCCTGACGCGCACTCCTTTGAAGAGGAAGATATGTTTGCATTCTTTTAATTGTGAGACGGAACTGTCATCTCTGTCTTGTCATGGAGCACGTTTAAACTTTTGAAAAAGAGACAAATGTTTGTTTGCAGTGTTTGAATAAAGTTCCTGTCTCTACAACCTCCTGTGTTTCTGTGCAAATCTGTGACCCAAACGTGACAATATAAAAATAACCATATAAACATATGGTTTTTACTTTGCGGATTTTTACCTTTCGCGGGTGTTCTGGAACGCAACCCCCGTGATCGAGGAGGGATCACTGTATAATCAAATTTTGTAATTTAAATAATAAAAATGTCCAGTCTTAGGTGTGATACAACATAAAAAAATAATTAAAACGTTTCCTTCTGCAACTAACACACCACTTGCCCTTCAGAACAAGGCATCCGCCTGAAGCTAAGCATGTTCGGGAATGGCCAGTACATGGATGGGAAACCATCTAGGAAACCTTGGGTTGCAGCTGGAAGAGGTGTTGGCAAGGCCAACAGGGGGAGCTTATCCTGTGGTCTGTGTGTGGATCCCAATGCCCCAGTCCAGTGACAGGGCCACTGTGCCTTACAAATAGTGCCATCCTTTGAATGATTTGTATTATCAAGGTACTGACTCTCTGTGGTCATTAAAGATCTGTGGGCATCTTTCAAAAAAAGTAGGGTGTATCCTGATCTCCAGGCTAAACTGCCCATCACAGCCATATCCATTCTGGCCCCATAATGGCTCCCTGTTTCTGATTGTCTCTTTTTCTCTCACTCCTTCACCACCTGATAGCTAATGTGTGGTGAGTGTACTGGCTGCTGTCGCATCATCCAGGTGGGTGCTGCACATTGGTGGTGATTGAAATGGTTCCCCTTCTGTCTAAGTGCCTTGAGCAGTGAGTGATAATAATATTAATAATAATGAATTATAACTAATAAAGAATAATTAAACATACCAAAGTAAAAAGCCAAGCAAGAAGAATTAAAAAAACATGTTTTACTTTATTGCAAAAAGAATTGACTCCACTAGAAGAGCGCAATCTATTTCACTGCTACAGTGGCTTTGTACACTACATCTATTACTAGTGGAAATTGGGCTTAATAGTTTCCTCCTCTACTCAGACGAGGAGTACCTCTCTTCTTCCAGGATTTCTCAACATTCTAGTTATTTGTCAAAATAAACAAATTTACATTCTTATGAAAGAAAACTCGAGTTAGCCACAGACTTATAAACAACACTGCCCAATCCTGTTATGATCAGTCCACTCACATTAACATCTGGTACAAGTCCACATTCCGACCAAATGACCTAACGGTTCAATGGAATATTCACAGCACGGAATATTCCTGAGATTCATTCTTAGTCCTAACACAGGAGATTGCCAGGTTTTGTTTAGCAGAATATTTGCTCCAGTTTTTGCTCATATGTTAAATTTAAATAAAGTCATTTTTGCAAAGCACTCTTTGTACTGTAAATGCTCAGATAGGCATGCACGTGTTTCCAGGTATAATGCCATTATAATATTAAACTGTACATCATTTACATAAATGAACACACATATTAGGGTCAACACAAAGTAAAACACAAAAATTTCAATCAACATATAAACCATATAAAGTTTAAGTACCAGGGTACTGGTTGCCAGTTGGGCAAGAAAGGCCTGAAACCAGTGATGCACTCAAAAACCAATGTGCCAAAACTCCAGTAGTCTACAGTTGTGGTGTATTTGCGCTGTTCTAGAAGCTCGGGTGCCTGTAAAGAGAGTCAGAGTCATGAGTATTGAATACCATAAATAATGTATCTGCTACATACTCTAGGCCAGTGGTTCCCAAGCTTGATCCAGGGGACCCCCTGTGAGTGCAGGATTTTGTTCCAACCAGATTCACAATAAGTGATAATAATTGATTTAATTTATTTGGCTTTTCTCTTTTCATTTTCCCCTTCTGTTATTCTGCATTCATAAAAGCATAGTAGTATGATTATTGCATTATAAAACATTTAAAAATATATATTTATTCTATAGCTTTAAATACTTAATTTGTTTTATGTATTCCTACTATTTTTCCCTTATTCTGTGTAGTCTGCTCCCTTCATTGTATCCTAATAGTGACAATTAAAAACAAGCAAAGCAGACACTCAGGCTAACAACACTAAACAATAATGGCTGCAACTGCTTCACAGTTGGGCCCACTAATTGGTCAATAATGGAAAGGCAGAATGGAAATCAGGATGACCATAAAAAATATAACATATAACTGCTTCACTTTTATTAAAATGTATTAGCACACTTACTTTTGTAATTTCTTCATTGAACCCAAAACACAAACTGGGAAATAACACCTCACTTGATTAGACTAGGAGTTTGTAGGAACAAAAACCTGCTGTCCCAGGGAGTCCCTAGGACCGAGTTTGAGAACCACTGCTCTAGGCAAACCTCCAGTCACAAACATAATATAAAGTGAACCTCAAACATAATTATTTTATTTAACACGCAGAAGAGGATCAAAAAAGTATAAAACAATAAAAAAAAACATGCTAAACTTTTGGGCCTTGCCAAACAAGAATCAAACTCTGCTTGTGTGTTGGAATGTCTCATTAATTTGTCCCCTTCTCCAGCACCTCTTCTCTCACTCTCCCACAATCCACTGAGTTTTAATACCAAGTCTCCTCACTTTTCCAGAGTCTAAGAATTATGGCCAATGGTGGCCTATCTGTTTTTCACTTTGGGAACAGGATAACCACCTTACAAGTTCCTATAACGGCTCTTGGGTGTTTTTGTAGGCTTGTATATCATGTAGACTGAAGATAACCATATTTTAAGGAAGTTCCCCTGGTACCCTCTCAAACAGACAAAACAGATTCCTCTGGTATTACATTTTGCCAGCTTCAATGCCAGAGAGAAATGAATCGCTTAGTTTTCTCAGCTGTACCATTAAAAGGTAAGATGGTCGCAGCTTTCCTGGCTAAGAACAATATGTTGCAAGTTGTCATTCTGGAGACAGCATGTCTTCTTTGCAGATCAGCTTGGCTTAACTCTCTCTCTCTCTTTCTCTGCTGCTATCTGTGGAATTCCTTCTAGGACATACTGTACACCTTCAGAGATTATTGTAGTGTCCCTGGCAGTGACTGCCTTCCCATACTGGAACATACCAATGCAATCTCATTGTCAATGGGGGCTTAAGCCTTTTCCTTTAGCTATTTTCCTGGGCCCTTTCAATATTGAGTTAAAATATTGTATGGTTTTCATCCCATTTGGTGACCAGGTTATCCTCCACAATTCATGAACTTCATATTTAAAAGTGTGCTTTGTCAGATGTAAATTCACTTACAAGGTATTGTAGCGTTCCCACAAAAGAGGTACAAAGGCTGCTCTGGTCCAATTCTTTAGCATAGCCAAGATCAATAATCTTATGGATCAACTGCAATGATAGGAATCATGGTGCTACATCAGGAAAGCAGGAAATTAGCACAAATTTAAGAAGAAAACATTTTGCCATGCACCGTATGTATGTTTATATGCGTGTATGCAGGAAAGTAGTAATTGTTTAATAAAATAGATAAGGTAAAGATTATTTGACTGCCCTCTGAAAAAATAGGGTTGGTATGGTGACATATAAAGATTGCTTAAAAAATAATAGTGAGTAATCATGTAAGATTACATCTTGCCTGAAGAAGAGGCCTGAGTTGCCTCGAAAGCTTGCATATTGTAATCTTTTTAGTTAGCCAATAAATGGTGTCATTTTGCTTGACTTCTCACGACATTCGTAATGGCTCACACGGTACAACACCCTAGTACTTAAAAAATAATACAAATAATAGGAATAGAAATAATAATACAATAATAGAATAGCCATAAAATGTTCTTCATAGAAGTAATTATTACATAAAATTATTTATATGCAAAGGCACTTGCTATACTTACTCGCTTCTCTCCCTGCTGTAGAACAATATTTTCTGGCTTTAGATCCCGGTGAATGATTCGATTTTCATGGAGATAGCGCAAAGCCGAGGCTTAAAAAAGTAAAAGAGTTAGTTTTTTTTTTTTTTTTTTTTTTGAGAAATTACATGCATACAGTATGAGCCAGAAGGTGCAAACTAAACTTGCATCTAATACATAAATGATAAACATCAGAAAAGACATGGTTTACAAATTCATGCAGGTAATTTTTATTACTACATGTTTGTGAAACTGGTTCCAAAGGATTGACAACCTTGGTGTGAACAGATTGACTGTATACTATGTGTCATTTTTCCAAAGCTACTGACTCTGTTACTCCAATTTAAATGCAGAACGGAAGGATCGTTTCCTGCTAAGAGGAATTCTCAGTACCAAGCCCACAATGTACAGATGTGAAAAGGATTGTGGGCATCTCAGGAAAACGCTTTTCATTCAATTGAATTTGGACAAAAAAATAAAGTGGAAATTGCTCAAACCCATTTTCCTGCTTCACCAACTCTAAGTTTACCAAGAATGGAAGTGTGTAACGCTGACTAACATCCTGAGCACAAGACAAATACAATCATAAATGACACAGAAGTGGCCAAATTGAAGGATATATCCAAAACAAAAAGTATATTAAAACGCTCATCAAACTTAACAAAATTATTCTACCAATAGTATAAAAATGTTTTAATTTTTTATTCATTGCATATTGTTAAGTAATGTACCTTCTTGTTGTCATGCAACTGGGAAAGTTATATTGATTAAATCAATTTAACTTTCCATGAGGGCGATATTACCTGCTGCAAATCTTTTTCTTTTAAACTAAACTGACCTCATCTTTAGGAAAAAGAAAACATTACCCACATAAGAACAATAAGGTGGTGCTAAAAAAAGTCAATTTGCTATATAACAACCACCTTGGGAGCCCATTTCATTATCAATGCCTATACAGCATGTACAAAAAAGTACAGGGGCAACTAACGTTATATTTGAAATCTTATGTAACAAGATGTAATGAGAGTATAAGTTTAATTTGTCACTGTGCAAATATATCTTACAAAGCTGTCTTTTTCTGCTCACATGCACAGTTGACACAGAGCCAGATTTAGCACATGGGTTCACCATATAGAACTGCTAGGCAAGCATTATATTAAGACAAGACAGAAAGACACAACTGCAAAATGGGCAGTCAGACTGAGAACTGTTGAATACTAGTTTTGTCTGTCAAAGTCAGCATGAAACCGTATCCTCTCTTTGCCTTGTTTGGAATTGCATGATTCACCTAAGCGGGGGCCTGCACGTGAAGAAAGAGTATACATTCTTGGATCATTTCCCGGCACACATTTGAAGCCGATGGACGGATGGGAGATAACGTCATCCGATCCTGAAAATCCTTCCACAGCAATGGCGAAAATGGCACTCTACACATCGGGCCCCCTCTCCCGAACTGGACTCTTGCCATTGGCTTCCTTCGTCTGTTATGCAGCGTAAGCCGTCATTAAACAAAGCTAAGTTATTTCTCTTATGTGATTTCATACCGCCGTATCACTAACGGAGGGGCTCATTCCCAGGGAGCTAACGCCCCCTGTTGGATACACAAGATCAAAAGTACAAGTGTAGAGATTTTAAACTACTTAGATGCATTTTGTGAATTATCCACTGAATTAAGTTTACACCTCTTCCCTACATCGCATCCAGAAAATAAAACCTGATAGAAAATTCCAAAAGTGCATGTGCTGACTATTGTGAGTAAGCAAGTAAAATCTACAAGGATAAAAATCAGGTTATGTTTTCTTAGGTGTAAAATCTCAAAAAATAGCCTTGAAATAGACTGCTGCCCTGTTGTGCACAAAATGTTACTGGAAAAGTTCCCTTTAAAACTGTATCAGATTAAACAGGTATGTGAATGTTATGTTATTTAAACACATCTAACATTCAATGATTAATAAACTTTATCCAAAAATATTCAAACAGGTCCGTCTGGTGAGCTATAAAACAATCTCTAACCTCTGTTAGCAAAAAAAATAAATCTGGTATTATGAACATTTTTCTTGTAGTTCAATGAATTTGGTTTACAATTGTTTCACCTCATCATTGTTGCCAGTACTTTCTAAACCAACAAACTTCCTGTACTCTACTGAAAATTAGTTTGTTTTATGTCAAAAATATAGCAAATTAAAAACTGCATGCACAAAATAATACCAAAATATTGCATTTTATCTAACAACAGTTTTCCAGTTTTGACACATTGAGTTTGCAAATATTTTAGCATTTTTCATCATTTTGGGGTTATAACTTTATATTACAGCAGGGGTTCCCAAACTTTTCAGCTCACGACCCCCAAAATAACCGTGCCAGTGACTCGTGACCCCCACTATCCTCGGAAGTGGTTAAAATATACAAATGTTGCGCGCAACGGTGCACATGCGCCAATAGGCCTATCCAAACATGAGAATGACAACACGAAAGAACACAATGGTCTAACAACCATATAATTTTTTTAATAGTAATTTACTCATTTGTTTAATTTCAACAAAATATCTTATCCAAACAAGAGCATGACAACAAAAAAGAACATAACGCTCTAACAACCATATAACTTTTTTCATCCAGCTCAGAAAACATATCAATCCTTCCTATTTCAACTCGCTCAGTCCAGCGCTCAAGTTTTCTCTTGAATGCGTGGATTTTATCATTTAGCGAAATTATGTGTGTGTTCTCACCTTGAAATGACATATTAAGTCCATTCAGTTTTTCAAATATGCAAGCCAAATACGCTAGCCTTGTTAACCAGTCAGGATCAGTGAGGTGATCAGCGAGCTGGGACCCATGCTCCATCAGAAATAAGCGCACTTCGTCCCGCAGCTCAAACAGGCGGCAGAGCACATTCCCTCGCGAAAGCCACCTGACTTCTGTATGGAAAAGCAAGCACTCATGCTCCGATCGCAGTTTGTTACAGAGAGTGGCAAACAGTCTGATATTGAGTGGATGCGCTTTTATATTGTTGACCATTTTTATCGAAGTCTCAAGAACACGTTTAAGTTCTGGGTCAAGTGTTTTGCTCGCAAGAGCTTCTCTGTGTATAATACAATGCGTGAATTTTACGTGAGGCCCCACTTGTAAGACTCTTGCTTTAAGACCTTTCTTCTTCCCCAGCATCGCTCCAGCACCGTCTGTACACACCGACGCACTCGCTCCAAGACAGTCTGATGGCTTTTTAATTTGCATGTTTTTTTTTAAATGTAACTATTAACTACTAGTTTTTATCCTTTGTTAGTTATGGATAAAATGTTATTTCTAAAAAATTAAATTAATTAATTTCTAAAAAGTTTTTAAAAAGTATTTGATTTCTTGGAAATCATCTCGCAACCCCCCCCCCCCAATGTCTCACGACCCCCCAGAGGGTCGCGACCCCCACTTTGGGAACCACTGTATTACAGCACAATTGAGCAGAATAAAGCAATACTGTAATAAAACATGCTGTTCCAAGGCAGCTACTCTTTAACTTTACTTTTATGAATTAGTGTGGATAGTTTCTTCTCAGCAATGAAAACTGCATCATCACCAGACTCTGAAACTGGGAGTAATTTAAAAGATAAATTGATATAAATTATACAAATGTACGATAAACATGTTGTTGAAACATATACTCATCCACCAAACTTAATCAAAAGTTCAAGGTCAAAGATGCTGAAATTAGCACAACATATGCTTTTGCTTCACTCAGCTTCTAAAACATAGCTAAGGCATAAAGGTGTATAGAGTTGGTCATAATTTGACGGATGAATCACACAACCACCACACTAGATTTATTACACAGATTATGTGCATAAGCTAGCAATTTAGCATGAAGGTACTTCAAGTTCAGTAAGCAAAGCATAAGAACTTATTTGAATAAAAATCATTAAAACCTGTTCAAGAAATATCTATAATGTCTCTTATATACAATTTGACTGGAGCTTTAAGATTTCAGCCACAGTGGGCAGCGGCTCACTGCATGCTCACAGTAGAAACTTGGTAAAGAAGCTGTGTACCCTTACCAATGTCAGACAGAAGAATGAGGACTGATCCTTCCCGCATTCCACAACAGTTCTCCATCATGTTCAGGTACTATAGTAACAGAAAGAGGGAAAAGAAAGAGGAGTAGGTAAGAGCTAAATATACCTTGGCTTCACAGGGGTCAGACAATAGATTTCCACCAGTGATGCAGGGTTTCATGTGGTGTGTTGCCTTCATGGTTAATACTGGGAACACCTCACCAGGTATGTGTAACAGCTCTGGCCAGAGCTGGGAGTGATATCCAGATGTCCAAGTGATAAATAAGTATAGGCATAAATTGCAAGATAAAGTGTTGGGCTTGTATTCAGAACTCCTCCATGTGTTACATGGCTGTTCATACACTGTAATTTGTGGGGATGAGAAAATTTAAGAAATAGCTTAAAACACTAGCACAGAATGGAGTGAAACAAATAAGATCCCAAAGGCAGATTACATTTATATTGGAGAGGCACTGATGGTTAGAAGGGGCATGCATACCTTGTATGTAAGGAGGTTGTGTTATGTTAGGATAGTTCATGTAAAATATTTGAAAGCAATATTGTCAAAAATATAAACTGTGAAATTGCTAGCCTATGGGAAATAAGAAGATATAAAATCATTAATTGACAGAAATTTACTATAATGCTAAAAACTGTTTATTCGTTTTGTCATAATCTTTACCCATTTTGTATAATTTAGGTTTGCAATGTTTTACTAATAGTAAACATAAATGGATCAAAGTTACATGTAGTTGCATACAACATTTCTGTTATAGCAATAACAAAAACCATGCTGTATTCTACAGATGGGGATGAATGTACAGTAGCCTAATGTGTAAATACATTTTATTTACAAAAGTGGGCAGGATCAAATTGGTGGACGGTGGTCAATTTATGTGGGTAACACTACGTAAAAGTCAAATAGGAAATGACTCATATTTTAGTAAAGACATTCGGGTTTGAATAAAATGCCTCAAGAAATGAGGTATGACAGTATTAATGTCTAAAGACCCCTTAGTGCTGGCTGAACAAGCAATAATTAAAATATTATTAATAAAGCAAGATTAGATGGGAATGATATAGTAATAGTGACTATAATGATGCAGATATAAACTGGAAGACCCAGCAAATATTCATAGAATTCATATATATAATATCAGTATGTATGATAAATGCCAACAAGAGAGGCCTATTTAGATTTTTTAATCTGTAATAATGAAGATAGAATGCTGAACATAGATGTCAATGAACTCTCAGAATCTTCAATTCATGATATATTTCGGACTGTTTTGGCAGAGCAAATACATAATATATTAAAACTATTAATGTTAGTAAAAACAAATTTTCAGCAAATTTGGGAAATTCCTAAAAACATAATATCCAACATATTTTATAATTTAAATGGATGAGCTAATGAATTGGACTTAAAGGTATTCTTCATATATCTTGTAGGATAAATTATTCCCAAAATTTAGAAATAAAGCTGAATCTAAAATCAAATTAATATGTACAAGTAAAGTTAATCCAGTGCTAGCCCTAGAGATTATGAGGGACTAAAAGTAACATTTTAGAAGTAAATTAGAAATACAAAAATGCTGCCAGAGATGAATGTGGCTTAAATTCAAAGGTCAGCATAACAGAGTCTTTCAGTATCTTTATTCTTCAAGTATCTGTAGATTTTACAGAAAGTACCCTGGTTTTCAGCCAGTGGCCCAAATGTATGTCTGTTAGGTCGACTTGTGATTCAAAACTGGTTCAGTGTTGAGTGCGAGTGAATGTATAAATGGGCACTGTGATGGACTACTGTCCCATCCAGGATCTATTGCTACCCTGCACCAAGTGCTGTCAGGAGAGATTAAACTGAAATAAGGGGGATTGAGAGTGTCACACTTTGTAAATGTTTGTTTTCCCTTCCTCATTGAAGCCTTTTGTTGTATCGATCAAGGGAAAATGATTCCTTATTAGCTTGAGATAAAACAAAAATTCCACAGCTAGGTTTTTCAGTACTGCTTCATAATTTTTGCTTCAGGTATTGCATTGAAATTTTACTTCAAAAGTAACAAAACAAGCATCATACTTCAGATAAAAGATTTCCTCATCTAATAAACCCTTTTCTCCCTGTATACGTGACAATATACAGTACTTGGACCTGATCTATTGTTTTCCTTGCCAAATACAACTGACATGTTTTTATTGGCTTTTGCTCTTAATTCACATTGGCGTTGTTTCTTTTTAACATGTCAAACATTTAATTCCATATCTGCTTGACTGTTTCTCTTGGCATTCCTTCAATCGCATGTAATCATTTCTGGGAATTTTTTTATTTTGAAGATAATGTGTCAATACAGTATATTATTATTATTTTAACAAAAACAACTTTCTGGTGAAAAATGGTAAGCACAGTCCAGATGACAACCTTTTAAATAGTGAAGTATGAATAGAAACATTGACATTATCTTTTCATTTACCCACATTTTTTATGATGTCTATGAGCAAAATAATTTTCAAAAAATTATTGTGCTTTTAAATGTGCTCTCTGTACCTACAATCTTGTGTACAAGAAATTCACAATTCATGCACTGTTTAGTTCTAAAGTGCTTTGTGACATAAATCTTAATTAAAACTATAAATTCTAAGCAACAGTCATAATTATGTGGATGTTCAGGTTCATACAGTGAAATTTGGTACAATATTACAAGACAATTTCTAAATTACTAAAGAAAGCTTCCTTGTAAGTATTTACCAGTTCTGCAAGAAAATGAATACCCACTGGTAATGAAATGAGTCTGCCACAACTTGATACAGACAGCTTTGACAATGTACGAATAAGCTGCCTTAGTGTCTCTAAGAATTAGTTGTATGTAATAATCTCTCCCATTTACTAATATTTCTATGATAATATATTAATCTTTCAATTTCCTAATTGTGATTAATCCAGCTTTAGGACTGTGCGGACAAAGCCCATTTTTTTTAGAACAAGGTATAATCAGAAAGTAACTTTGAACAAGCTTGCATAAAAAGTTGCAATCAGTTTAGCTTTACTGTCCTTCATGAAAGCAAGATAATGTTCACATTTGCATCTATGTAATTGACCATTAAAATTGGTCAACTAAATCTTGCTTATACAATTTGACAACCTTTTGTGAAATTCAACGGCTTAATGAGCATGACAGTTTGTGTTTACAATCATTACCTTAAGGTAATTTCTATATATAAAAAATACCACAATAAATGTGTATGCTTTGCACCATCTTGAAAAGTTACTCAAGAACACAAGAACTTAGGTACTTTAAACTCTATCTAGAAGCCAATACAACCAGACAGGAGAAAGCTGGAATACAGTCGATTACTGCTTTAATTGCAGAGCTCAGAGGCATTTATATTATTATGATAACTGAAGCCTCTATCAGTTAAAAGGCCCATGATAATCTACATAAAATGACCTCCACAAAGTAAACAAAAAGCATTCTCAACTAGAGAAGGCTGAAGCTGTGTATGAGCCTGACTCATACACAGCTTCTGAAAATGAAAATTGAAAAGCAGAACAGCCGTTACACATTTAAACACTTCACCATATTATGCACAAAAGGGGAAAAGAGTTGTTTTGTTACCACTCTTTTTTCTTCTTTTTAAATAAATTCTCACCTTGCGTAGATCTCCGCCCTGACAGTACTCCATAGCAAGCAATGGGAGATCATTGGTTGCAAGTTTCTGCATTCCCTCAGGAACCTCTCTAGCAGCTACAACATTGACATGCTTCAACCTACAGAAAAACAAAAAGACCTTTAGTTGTTAGAAAGAAAATATACAGTCATCCCAAAACCAAGCAGCATAGCCACCTCCAATTTACATACTATTAACACTCATAGACATGATTATTTTTTTCTAAGTAACAATTACATATTTTTGTATATGAAAAAAAGTCAAACTGTTAACTTTTGTTTTAATTTTCTAATTATACACATACATTAAATCACATTAGCCAGTCTATATGCCAATTGTGATAATTATAAGATAAAAGATAATTGCTATTGTTCTATTTTGTATCAGTTCAAATTGTAACTAAAGGAGGTAATAAAACCTTGACCTAAACTGTCAATGTTTGCAGTGGACCATCATTCAGCCTGTAAACTGGCAGCAGGATTATGTGATTGGAGTGTTTGATGAGAAGACTCAGCAACAGCCACTAAGTGTCTTTCATTTATATGCAGCAGTGATTTAGAGTACTACAACCCATATTTTGGGTAACCGCTCCTTAACTTTTTTTTGTTTAAAGCAGAAATAAGTAATCTCTCAGCATGCAATGTAAATGCTTGTATTCTGTGATGATAATAATATTAAAATAACCACCAGCACGCCACATGCACTTCAGGACAGGTAATCCATCTGAAGCTAAGCATGTTCAGGCCTGGCCAGTACTTGGATGGGAGACCATCTAGGAAAAGCTTGGCAGTCCCCTCCAGGAAGTTGCGATGTCGCGATCGCAACTATTAATGCAAATTCAACCAATCCCAGCAAATTTTGCACAGCCTTGCAATTTTGTTCACTCACTGCAGATTTTCCACAAATTCACCTTAGCCCCCCTCCCCAGGTTCACTTCCTTGAATCAGAGCCTGCAAGATCTACTACATGAAAATATCATATATGCCAGTGTTTCCCAACCTCGTTCCTGTGCCCACCCCCCCGTGGCTGCAGGTTTTCATTCCAACCAGCTTCTGTTTTTAATTGGACTCCTGGGCTAATTAAGTGATGTGTTATTTCCCAAGTTCTGTGCTTTGGGAACAATATAGAAATTAGAAAACTAAGTTTGGCAAAAAAAAAAAAAAAATGTAACAATATTTTCATCTTGATTTTCATTCTACTTTTCTAGTTGTTCTAATTGTTTAATTAATCCATTATTTACTAATTAGTGGGTCTGATGCTAAAGTACTTGCAGCCTTTGATTATCCAGTGTCGCTTACCAGCGTGTCTGCTCTGCTCATTTTTAATTGTTATTAATAAGATACAACGAAGGGGAAAAACTGCACAAAAAACGGGCAAAATATAATGAAATCAACAAAAGAAAGTTAAGCATTTAAATCTATAGCAAAAGCAGAAATATTTCTAAATGTCTTATAAATGTAAAAATCATGCTGCTGTGCTTTTCTGAATGTAGAATAAAAGAAAAATAATACCAGCTAATTAAATGAGATCAGTGTTACCAGGTATTGTCACTGATTAGGAATCTGGTTGGAACAAAAACCTGCAGTCACAGGGGGTCCCCAGGACTGAGGTTGGGAAACACTGATATATGCCATCAAATATTACTGCTAAAGTCCGTGCAACTCAATTTCCCGAAGTATTACATGAAAGTGGCAGTAAACTGTTTAGCACCATTTGCAATATTTGTGGTAGAACACAGACGAAAGTCATTGCTTGACAGGCACTTTTCTACTGCAAAACATGTCCAGAGAATGGCTGAAAAGCAAGGACTACAGACACGACAAGTGACCACGACAGAGGCTATTCCATCCAGATCAGCTGCAAGTGCTTAAAAAAACAAGGTGAGTTTGATTAAAATGTACATTTATGGAAAGTAATAGAGAGGCATAATTAGAAAGTTACAGAGGCGTGCTTGTCAGTCTGTGTCTCAAATGATGTGTGTGTGTATGTGTGCGTAGCATGTGTGGGTGAGTGTGAGCGAGTATGAGAGAAATAAATATGTTTACAGATAAAAATATTAGATGAAACAATTAAACATGCTGTATGTGCTTTGTTTAATGTTTTAAAGTTGTATGTGTGAATGTGTGTGTCATGTGTCACTGTCATGCAGAGGAAAGAGCATACACAAATAAGCTCACATATTTTATTAGTGAGGGTAACAGTGGAGTGGGTAACATCTTATCCAGTTTTATTGCATTTGTTCTGTACTAAATATGTGTTTTTTACTTTTACTTTTGTAAATTCATTTGTTCTTGTAATGTCATAGAAAAAAATAAAGCCTCAAAAAACGCAACTTTCACTGCAACCTTTGGAAAAAGCTGCCACAAAATCAGGTATTTTAGGCTGCAACAATCACAAAAAAAGCCTGTGAAATCCTGGAGGGACTGGCTTGGGTTGCTGCTGGAAGAGCTGTTGGGGAGGCCATCAGGGGGCATTAAATCTGTGGTTTGTGTGTGGATACCAATGCCTCAGTTCAGCGACAGGAGCACTGCGCTGTGAAAATGGCACTGTCCTTCAGGTGAGATGTAAAACTGAGGTCCTTACTCTCTGTGGTTATAAAAGATCCTTGGGTATCCTCCATAAAGTGCAGGCTGTTTACCTGATGTCCAGGCTAAATTGCCCAGCACAGCATGGTCATTAATTGGCTTACTTTCTTTCTCTCATCCCTTCACTATCTAAAAGTTAATGTGTGGTGAACATACTTGCGCAAAATGGCTACCATCGCATTTACCAGGTGGATGCTGCACATTCGTAGTGGTTGAAGTGGATCCCAACTCTGTATGTAAAGCACTTTAAGCAGTAAGAAGAATACTATAAACTGTAAATGTAATGTTTTCTTCTTAATGAACAAATTCTCCAGCACATTGTTCATGTTGGCTTGCGAATAAATGTAAACCCAGAGATAAAATGAAACAGATGATACTTGATCTTTAAATATTTCACAATAAATTAAATATTTAACAGTGCACCAATTATTCTTCACCACAAAACATACATCTCCCTCCCTTTTTTTTACTTGACAGTTCAGTCTGATGTCAATGAAAGATAGGAAAGCCATCTACCAGCATTGCAGTGTCTGGTGTCTCAGCAGTTAGCCACGCTTCAGAGGAAATACAATTTTTTTCCCATATAACCAGGCTTCCATGTTTTTAAAAATTTTGGTTCAACATTCTCAGAAGTCTGAGAAAAATGCAGACTACTCCATTTATTGTCCTTAAAATCTACAGATGCACAGTAGAGTCCATCTTCATCACATTATGATACTCCACCTGCTCTGTTCAAGATCATTATTCACTTCGGGGTTGGGGAGTGAAGGTGACATAAAATATTACTAGCAGCAAGCTGCCTTCTCTTCAGGACGTATACAACACTCACTGTCTAATCATGTCATTAAAGACTTCAACCATCCAGTTATTTTTCTCACTACTCCCTTTAAGCAAACACTACAGAGCCACTGGCAGTTGCACCAGTAGATTCAGAGTCAGTTTGTATCCATATATAATAAACAGTCAATCATAAAAACAAATACTTTAACATATAAACACTATTTTTAATATATTTATTACTATTCTTGGAAGGTATACAAGTAATAATTTCATTGTGCTATGTATACATGGTAATAAACGTGAACATAAACTGAAACTCAGATGCAGTCTTTCTCTCTTTCACACCTCGGCCATATAGAATTAAGTCCTGCAGAGAATCACCTCGGTGGTTTTAGCAGTTGAATGACCAATAAGTTTGTTATTGAGATAGTTACTGCAGTATCTAGTTTGTTAAGTTTGACTTGATTATATGGATTGTTATTTGCTTTTATTTAAAATTAATAAAAAGACTTAGTACACAAACACCATATGCACTTTGTAGTGGCTACGATTTTAACAGCAGAAAACATGCCTTTCATATTTATGAGGTATGTTTATGACAAAAACTGATTTTAATATATATGTAACAATAAAATACATGTTTATCAGGACATATATGTGTCACTGCACAAAAGAAAAATATCAAGTGGCTTCACAAAAACAGTTACTAATCATCATGTAGCAAGTTAAGTCTCTCCTGATGAATGTTGCTTTACCTAATAAATCCCTCAGTCACTGCTATTCCTAACTCTGTGACTAGTCTACATGCTACTGTTTAACAAGAGAGGTACAACAAAAGATTTTTTTTTTTGGAAAATCACTTGGTTCATTTCAAGGTTTTCCAGGTTTTCTATGTTTTGTGCTAGACCATTTGGAAACCAAGAATGAAACATACAGTAGACCTTACAGATTAAATGCCTTAGCTACTACACCACAGTTGTCAACTATTCCAACACAGGGTTGTTGAGGCTGGAGCCTATCTTAACAGCATCAACTACAAAGCCGGAACCATATCTGAACATAACACAAGTTCACCACAGTGCACAACCTTTCACACAGTAATACACAAATTAGACAGACACTTCAATCTACTAAGCAAATCTTTTTATAGTTGGAGTTATCTAGAAGAATATCTTAATAAAATTGAAAATTGAAATAGAAAACCCTTATTGTCTGGACTCCCAACATAAAATGCCTGTCCTGTCTTTAAATCCAGAGCTCTGGCACTGTAATGAAGCTGTACTGCTGAGCAATCCTCGGCAATATTAAATATACTTAAATTTCAAACCAAGTTCATGTAATGATTGCATGTCAAATATGTCAACGTTTTTGAAAGAATCAATAATATTGATTTCTATGTACTATATAGCCCATCCCTTCCATGTAAATAAAAACAAAAGGAACAAAATGCTATAAAAAACATACGTCTATTTTCCTCAGTAAAGTTGATATCATTAATTAAACTATTAGTTTTATTGGCAGAGAGGGAGCAAACTGTACCATTTGCAACATGCTTCCAAGATGAGGCATGGGCATGTTGCCCAGATGCTAGCAGAAACCTCAGAAAAACTTATGGTAACACATGATTTTTATTATTTTCTGTTTACAGGAAGAGTCACAGATTCAGCTGTCTAGCAACTCATCTAACAAAATAAACGTGAAAAGACAATGCTACATACTAAACTAAACCAGCAAGAAAATGTTTCTTGGGTTTTCAAAAACTTTCTAAAAATATAAGATACAGCTAGCTTGGCGACTGAATCTGAGAGTTACTAATCTGTATTTAAATTGATCATCAAATTACAGACTAGTAACAGCAAGATCTTCCATACCAAGGAGATGACATTTTATTAGACAAACAACACTAAATGAAATACTTTGAATGAATTATTTAGCCAAATCAAAAACTGGCAAACAGCAATATGGATTGTCTCGGTCCCCATGAGTCTGGTGACCATGGTGAAAGTGGCTCCATGTTCCCTGACTTTGCAAAAGGTCATGGGTTACAGATCACTGGATCCTGGTTCCAAAGCCATGAGCCACACTGTTGGACTTGAGCACTCTGGATATCATATCATAGAAAAGAATCACAGCACACGCACGGCTTGATGGCAACTCTGGTCTGAACCGGGAACTAGGAAGGATGGCTATGAGGGCAGATAAGGAGGCATTTGTTAGACAAATCTGTGAGCAAATGACACATCATCTATGGTCCAGTGACCCACATCTTGCTTACAGAGGAATCAAAGCATTACATACATCAAAATCTGTTCTTTGGAGAGTCGCAGTCAGGGCGGGTGATGGAACAGTCTTTACAGATGAGGCTGCCATTCTGATCCGCTTTGCTGGGTACTTTGAGCAACTGTTTAAAGCTGAACAGAGTAATCTGGTTTTACACCTAAGAAATCTACCATCGACTGCATCCTGACACTGAGGGTTCTCATGGAGCTCAAACGCAAATATTGGCAGAGTTTCTTCAGAGCCTTTTTTCGATTTATGTAAAGTGTCTTACCCAGTTGATTGAGTTGCCCTGTGGGACATCCTGAGACTTTGTGGGATCCCCCCAAAGTTGCTGGATATCATGGCCGGCCTGTACACCGGTACTGTGAGTGCTATGCAGAGTGGAGGCAGAACCGCTGCGTTTTTTCCAGTTGATTCTGGGGCTTGCCAGGGGTGTGTTCTTGCTCCTACTCTGTTCAGTGCTTGTATGGACTGTGTGTTGGGCAAGGTTGTGGGGTCCAGCGGCTGTGGGGCATCTGTTGGTGAAGAAAGATTCCTGTATCTTGACTTTGCTGATGATGCTGTGATCTTCCTGGAGTCAATGGAGGCTCTGACTGGGGCTCTCAAGAGACTGAGTGAGGAGTCCGAGTTTCTTGGCTTGTGAGTGTCCTGATAAAAACCAAGATCCAGGCTTTCAATGACCTCTTGAACACAGCCATCAGCAGTGTATCTGTCTGCGGTGAGAGTGTCGTCCTTGTCGAGAGATTTACTTACCTCGGTAGCAACATTCGTGTCTCTGGTGACTCTTCCTATTAAGTTGGTAGATGGACCGGGAGAGCATGTGGACATGGACACTATTCAGTGACCTGGACTCCTCCAATACTGTTTCTCTTCAGGAAGTCCTTGAGTACCACTGGTTTGACTTTGTTTCGAAAGAGCAGTTGCTAACGGAGTCCCACATGAGGCACATTACCTGCATTATGAGGGAGCGTCAGTTACAGCACAATGGCCATGTGGCACGATTCCCTGTGGATGATCCAGCTCGCTGGATCCTCATTACTGAGGACCCAAGTGGCAGAACCAGGCCAAGAGGATGCCAACGTAACACCTGGCTGCGGCAGATAGATGGGCATTTCCGGAGGTGGGAACTGGATTACATATTTGCCTGGGTGGTTGCCAACCAGGATCCTGAGCTGTTTCATTGTATGGTGGGTGCAGCAAAACACTGTACCAGTGCATGCTTCCAAACCTGACCAACCTGACCTTCAATGCATATAATATAGTTTTTTTTTTTTCCCATTTGTGTTCTTATTTGAAATTAATGAATCATGAAAGCAAGTGGTGCCTTTCTGTGCTCCCAGGGAAATATATAGCACCAAGATGAGAAGTGTACCTAATATATAAAGTTGAATGTGTGTTTATCCAGTATGAATATTCTCATTGTTGAACTCAAGCCCTCTATATTTGATGCAGATTCCTCATTTGTACAGGTGAAGGCTTTAGGCTATGTTTCACTGCAAAATTTAGCTGGTGGCCCCACCTCAGTTAGTGCTTGTGGGTACCCCCAATCCGAATAATATATGAAAGGATACATTTCAGAATCAGTGAAATTCTGCCCTTTCATTTTGGTTAACATACAGTTGTGCTTGAAAGTTTGTGAACCCTTTAGAATTTTCTATATTTCTGCATAAATATGACCTAAAACATCATCAGATTTTCACTCAAGTCCTAAAAGTAGATAAAGAGAAACCAGTTAAACAAATGAGACAAAAATATTATACTTGGTCATTTATTTATTGAGGAAAATGATCGAATATTACATATTTGTGAGTGGCAAAAGTATGTGAACCTCTAGGATAAGCAGTTAGTTTGAAGTTGAAATTCCAGTCAGGTGTTTTCAATCAATGGGATGACAATCAGGTGTGAGTGGGAACCCTGTGTTATTTAAAGAATAGGGATCTATCAATGTCTACTCTTCACAACACATGTTTGTGGAAGTGTATCATGGCACGAACAAAGGAGATTTCTGAGGACCTCAGAAAAAGAATTGTTGATGCTCATCAGGCTGGAAAAGGTTACAAAACCATCTCTAAAGAGTTTGGACTCCACCAATCCACAGTCAGACAGATTGTGTACAAGTGGAGGAAATTCAAGACCATTGTTACCCTCCCCAGGAGTGGTCGACCAACAAAGATCACTCCAAGAGCAAGGCGTGTAATAGTTGGCGAGGTCACAAAGGACTCCAGGGTAACTTCTAAGCAACTGAAGGCCTCTCTCACATTGGCTAATGTTCATGTTCATGAGTCCACCATCAGCAGAACACTAAACAACAATGGTGTGCACGGCAGGGTTGCAAGGAGAAAGCCACTGCTCTCCAAAAAAAAAACGTTTGCTAAAGATCACATGGACAAACCAGAAGGCTATTGGAAGAATGTTTTGTGGACAGATGAGACCAAAATAGAACTTTTTGGTTTAAATGAAAAGCGTTATGTTTGGAGAAAGGAAAACACTGCATTCCAGCATAAGAACCTTATCCCATCTGTGAAACATAGTGGTGGTAGTATCATGGTTTGGGCTTGTTTTGCTGCATCTGGGCCAGGACAGCTTGCCTTCATTGATGGAACGATGAATTCTGTCCATTAACTGAATCTCAAGAGAAGGTGGGTCATGCAGCAAGACAACGACCCTAAGCACACAAGTTGTTCTACCAAAGAATGGTTAAAGAAGAATAAAGTTAATGTTTTGGAATGGCCAAGTCAAAGTCCTTACCTTAATCCAATCGAAATGTTGTGGAAGGACCTGAAGCGAGCAGTTAATGTGAGGAAACCCACCAACATCCCAGAGTTGAAGCTGTTCTGTACGGAGGAATGGGCTAAAATTCCTCCAAGCCAGTGTGCAGGACTGATCAACAGTTACTGGAAACGTTTAGTTGCAGTTATTGCTGCAAAGGGGGGTCACACCAGATACCACTCACAAATATGTAATATTCAATCATTTTCCTTAATACATAAATGACCAAGTATAATATTTTTGTCTCATTTGTTTAACTGGTTTCTCTTTATCTACTTTTAGGACTTGAGTGAAAATCTGATGATGTTTTAGGTCATATTTATGCAGAAATATAGAAAATTCTAAAGGGTTCACAAACTTTCAAGCACAAAGTAAGCCAAAACACCTAAAACCAAATAAAAAGCTACAAATCTTTGCAGGGCCAGATTGCCATGAGAACCGATAGTGCCTGTGCCAGTTGATAAAGTACCAAATTGTAAATGATTTCAGTACAATAAAGTAAACTTTCGGACTTATGTAGTATTGTTAAATGTAAAACATCTCTTTAAATAGACAAGTTTATGGCATCTATAAAAAAAAAAACATAGAAATCAAAAAAATTTGGTCAGACATTATGTTCCACATCACAATAATATATGTGCACCAGAAAGTCTCACCACTTCCTGTTCTACAACCCCACCTATCTTGGCAGTCAAAAGAAACAAAATGTGTCAACGTAGCTCAGGAGTAAGCAGCAGATGGGGTAGTAATTTTAGCAGCAGTTTGCTGAACTTGGTCAAAAACAGCTACCAGCTACATATATCTGACAGTGGCATAGGGATTATGTGGGTAATCATCACACATATTTTCCAAGAAACATGCATGATGCCTGTGTAGGCTGTGGACGAGACAGCTAGCCATTCTGGAAAATTGCATAAGCAAATGTCCAACAGTGGAATCTCCTGTGGGTACTTGCTCTGCTGCCAGCTTTAAAAATACATTTGATATTTTATTTCTAACTTGGTTGACTCTTCAACTGTCCCAAAATTGTTTAGTGTAGCTCTCCCACAAGATGATGCAAAAAGCTAAATTTCCAAAGCCATTTAGTAAACACATAAATGGCTTCAGTCTACTTTATGTCTAGTTCTCCTCCATTATGAAAGAAATTCTACAGATTCAGAAAGAGTGAATCTATAATAGTTCAAATGGTACATGTTCAGAACAAATGCAAAAAATCGTGAGTGGTCTCCCCTAGACTTTCTCGTATACTCAGATATGGGGATGGATATTTGAGGAGTAAATCACAAGACAATGATTATATTTTTATATTATGTACATTAAAGAACCATCAATAAAAAATCAAATCAAATTAATAATATATTGAACAATTATTACAAAAGTAAAGTTGAATAAATTGGACTCTGCAGCTGTATGAATAAAAAAGTACCACTTCCGGTTAACAGAAAGAGCATAAAAATTGATTGAAATCAACGCTTTGTACCTAATACTTGCATGAAAAATTTGGTTGATCTAACTGAAAACATACTCAAGTTATTATGTTCACATACACACACACTCACAGACTGACACACAGACATAATCCCATTGGGATTAATAAAGTATCTATCTATCTATCTATCTATCTATCTATCTATCTATCTATCTATCTATCTAATTTAAAAAATGGTATTTTTGGACTCAGGGAGGTCTAAAACATTGAGATTCATCAAAATCTTGAGGTCAAATTTTTGAACGATTCGTATACAAGAAAGTAAAAGAGACAGCATTGAGAGCAAATTCACTAATACCATGAAACAGACACTTAACCATTTATGAAAGTAAACTGCATTTTACTTTCATTTGATCCTCTAATTCTTTTCTGTAGCATTCTGAACCATCATTCCTACTCTAGCATTTCCCCACCATGTTTTCATGTGTATTGGTGGTTTGTTTGTCCACCCAGAAACAACTTCTGTTTTTTTAATTAGATATTCTTCATTGTTTCAGCTCTATTTCAGCATTCCACCACCATGTTTTTGTGTATCTTGGTAGTCCATCTGTCCAACGAGAGGCACCTTCTGTTATTTTCAATTGGACATTCTTCATTGTTTCACAATTGATGATTCAGAAAATCATCTTGCTATCAATGTTTCATCAAATTTACTTCTCATATTCTCCTCCTTCATCTGCAAGACAACCATCATAGGGCCATACTTCCTCTACCTCCAACTTTTTTCTAAAAGATCTATCATACACCAATGGTTTGATACACAACACTCTTTCAGGATCACCTTCATATTTTTCACAATGCCCGGATCAACCATCTTTGCCACCAGTCTATTGAGCTCCTGAAACCATCAGATTCATTTGAAGCTGTTTTTCTAACAAACTTGTTTTCCTTCTTCTTAAACATCGTGTTGCACAAAAACATTGTGTTGCACCAGCACCAAACTCCAAAATACTCTCACCCTCAGAACTCCTGGTACCCCACAGACGCCCTGCACTCAAACATGCCCAATTCAAGTCACCAACAATTAAAGTTAACCTTAGACTAAACGCCCGACCCGATGCTCCCTCCAACAAACGGTCTCAATACTCATCTTTCTACCCCACTGACCAAAGGGTAAAATATAGTGCCTATAAAAAGAGCTGTGCCATATTCTTCTACTTTTTAATGATTTACCTAACTGTACTCCATATATATATATTCACCCCTTGACTGGTTATTCTCAATAACCTTATCAATGAGTTGTTTGGATTGTTGGTTTGTCTTCCTGCTGTTGTTGCCAGGAAACTGACTCACCAACAGATGGACCTTCCAAATACAGTGGAATCCCGGATCACGAACGTCTCGGTACACGTACAAATCGGTTCACGACCACACAATCGGTATACGAACAAGCCAGTTTCCCTTTCGGTTTGTACATGTTCAGTCTCTCCCAGTGCATTTCCTGTGCAGCGAGCAAGAGAGAGAGAGAGAGTGCGACACACACACAGGCAGCACTAAAGAGAGACGCACACACACACAGGCACCGCGAGAGAGAGAGCTGGACTCATAAGATAGGAAGGCAGTTAAAGAATGCAATGGGCTTGATTTTGTTTTCACTTCTGTTTACAGCGATCGGTTCGTAGTGTGCATTGTTGCAATGTTCCTTTTCTTGGTGGTTTATTAAATTATGGATTTTTTCAAGTGTTCATTTTTTTCCCTGTGCTTAAAACTCATTTAAAAAAAAAAAAAAGTGTTTTTAGCCAGCAGTTGGTAGCGCTATAGCGCGAACTATTGCAGTGTTAGTCTTCTCTGTTGTTCAAGGTTTTCTCAGTGTTATTCAATGTTTTACATTTAGTTTACTATTACGCTGTACATTCTATGGTTTAATTAACTATATTTGTGCTTAAAAACTTAAAAAAATATATATATTTACATACATATGGTCTGGAACGAATTAATTGTATTTACATACAATCCTATGGGGGAAATTGCTTCGGTTCACGACCAAATCGGTTTACGACCAGAGTTTTGGAACGAATTATGGTCGTGAACCGAGGTTCCGCTGTACAGGTTGTGATGGACAGCCGGGTCCCATGCCCAGCAGGGACACCCCTGCTGCATCTGCTCCAGGGGAGCAACCATGGGCAGCTCAATACCTCCCCCGGGACACTTGGTGGCAGCCTCCCTGGCGGACGGTGATTCCCCAACCTGTCGCATGGCTCCATGGGAGATGGAGTCTTCCACAGCCTGGTTGGGAGCTGCATGGAGTCAACAGCCCGGCTGGACGAATCTTCAGCCCCACCCGGAAGTGCAATTAGGACCAGGTGGTCAAGCACCTGGAACGCTTCCGGGTGGGCTATAAAAAGGGCCAGCCACCACCACTCGAGAACCGAGTCGGGAGGAGGAGGACTAAGCCTGAGGAGGAGTGGTGGTAAAGGAGAAAGGATTTTTTGTGTGTTTAAGTGCTTTATGGACTGTGTATTGCCTGTGGGTCACGGGGAAGACGTGCGCCCACGGGTGAAGAAAACTAAAACTTTGCTTTAGTTTATACGTGCCTCTGTGTCAGGTCAGGCGCCTATATAGTGCCTCTGTTACAAGGTATATTTATACTATAATCACTTGAAACACCTAGACTACAAACTCATGATCTCCGCTGAAAAAATTATGTGACTGCTAGAACCAACTGGCTGCACAAGTGATAATTTAGGCATGTCATAGTAAAAAGGGTAAATAGCTACACAATTAATTATTTTGTGTTTAATTATGATCATAAATTTACAACAGTTTGTAGAGATTTCTTTCACTTTTTCTGATGATCAGTGTCAAAAAGCCTAATTAAAGCCACTGTAATTCAATGTTTCTGAAAAACAATAAAACAGGCACTATAAGATCACTGCTCCTCTTGTGTGATGTAAAAGGTGATTTTAAAAGGTAAAGGAGATTGGCATCAGGAAAAGCATCTAGCCTTACACATTTCTGCTCCAATACTCCCATGATGAGAGACACACAAGTACTTACAGTATATAAACACTATGCTAAGATATTTTTTCCTCTTCTTATTCTTTTTTAGCATGAAAGGTGCTACATTAGGAAGAATGCATATAATTCTAGCTAAGTAAATAGAAGAGCCAAATGCTTGGGTAATCAGTGCTAAAGTGTATCTATATATATATAAAATCCCTGTGTGCGTCCAGGTGTCCGTGTGTGGGTGTCTTCTGATAAAGTGAGCATGCGCGGGGCACGGTGCGACTCGCGATATTACTGTCAGAGAAAGTTAGAGGCGTTTTACGGAAATACAAACCAGTATTACTGCGAGAGGAAATTAAAGGTACACAATACAGTGACGCATATTACAGCCACATACAAGCCAGTACTAAAGTCAGAGGAGATTAAAGGCATATTACCGACACGCACGCCTGTATTACCGCCAGAGAAAATTAAAGGTATATTACGGACGTACAAGCCAGCGGACATACAAGACGGTATCCTTCAATAAGGGCGCGCACAGGCATCCTTCAATAAGGGCGCGCACAAAAAGGCGAGCCTCAAAAGGGCGAACTCAATTGGGCGCAGCGAATAAAGGCACGCGTAAATAAAGATCTGCACCTTTGTTGCTCTTCACATATTCCAGAGCCATTTGAACTAAATTATCTACGAACGCCTTTATTCGCCGCGCTCAATTGAGGTCGCACTTTTGAAGCTCACCTTTTTGTGCGCGCCCTTATTGAATAGAGCCGTACAAGACAGTCACAGAAAATTAGACACACAATACACGGCGGCAGCCCACGAAGAACGGTCAGCTCAGTAAGTAAACATCAACAAAAGAAAGGCTGAAAGAAAGAAAAATACGACCAACAAAAAGAATGAGGTCTAAGTCCCTTGCCATTTAATATAGAATGTTCCTACTAATGTTTATGCACTACTGTTCTAGTGCCCGTTATTGTAACGGGCTAAATGACTAGTACTTTAATAAATATCTAAGTCAACGGCTTTCAGTTTGGCTTCTTGAGCCCTTCTGAAGCCCAGTTTTCTCAAAGCAATTTTCTTTGTCAAGGACAATTTAAGGTCCAGGACTCACGAAAAGATAACACTATACAGATCTTTAAAATAAATTTTACTATGATTTTTCCTCAATAAAACCATATGTTTGCAATTGCAGTGTACATAATGTTAAATCAGTTCCAAATTTTTTGTAATATCATGGATATAGCACATACTGTGAATTCAGTAAGTGACAGCTTCTTTTGCAAACATATTCAGTTTGTGTTAACACTAATGGTACTGCTATGTATATACTTATATACAAGTTTTGTGACAGTTTATGTGCCACATATGGTACATGTGCTGAATGTGATGGTGAACAGGATGAGACATTCCTGTAAATCATCTTGCACATATGAAGTACGTTTTGTGAATAAATTGTTTCCGCCATTCAAATGTTAACATAATTTTGACTCACCCTGTACGTATTTTTGTTTACAGACATTATATCTATATTTGTAATCATATTTTACTATATCATTCATAATTGTTCATCAGTATGCATTCAGTTTTAACTATTATGTCAGCTTTACTTCACATTTAAGTCACAAAATTTTCTAAAGGCATTAACATCTTTTACATTCATTACTTGATACTAAATGCTATCTTTTTGGCATTTTTTGGAGTACAATAAAAAGAAGCAACTTGAGACTTTCTTTTCATTTACAAACTACCAATACTGGAAAAATAAAATAAAGAATAGTTAGTCTTTAGGAGAACTGAAGGCTTTAAATGAGAGAACCCATAGTAACAGAAAATTTAAAACAACATATCACAACTTTAAATGAAAACATGGGTGTGGTTGGGGGACAATGTTGGTAGGCAGTAATCCTATTTTAAATCTACAGACCTAAAAATAAACACACTAATTGCTTTGTAAAGCAGCAATCCACAAAAACCTTTCTTTGTAACACATCTTCTTAATATTTTTGTTATATGTAACTACTACTAAGGAAAAATTCTTCATGGTGAGACAAAATTAAAACACAAAATGTATTTTCTATTCAAATAAACAGAGTGGCATTTTCTTCAGAATATTGTCTTTTAATGGAGAAAAAAATGGTTTGCTGTTTCAACGGTGGATCAGCACTATAGCACAGTGGTTAGGGCTATGTCCTACGTGTTCAACATCTAGAATTCAAATCCCAACCTGAGCATGGACAAAGGTCTGCATGGGTTTTTCTCCAGATGCTACAGTTTTCTTCACATAACGCAAACGCATGCATGCTCAATTAGGATGCATGTGGGATCCAATGAGGACACTAAACTGGTACACTTCAATGGCCTGACACCCTGTCCAGAATGCTTTTCTGCTCAATTTTCCTAAGACAGACATAACTAGCACATGAAAATATATAAACCTTTAAGTGTTACAATGCATTAAAAATGCCAGTCACTGCACAAAACACGCAGAGAAAATCAATGTGTAAATGTGGTGTTTCTGCAGAGTACATTTTTAATGAAGCTCACCAGGAGATGTACATTTACTTCAGAAGAAAGAAAAAAAAATAAAAACTTGAAAACAAAATATAAACTCTTCAGAACACAACTAAGCACTTAGTTAAGCAAATTAAGCAAATTAGTTGTGTAAGTACTGTATAAGTGTTTAGTTGTAGTAAGAATAGAATTATAAAAAGTTGCTCACCAAGAAAAGCCTAATAATAACCAGAGCTAAAAACACTAAGAAATAAATCGACTCAAAACAAAGAGTAAGAGTCAAAACCAGAATATCAAATTCTAACAACAGGCGAGACACCATACAAATTTAAAAGAAAAACAAATTCCTAAAGCAGGGAAATAAAATTCTACCTCAAATATGAAAGTAAAGCTCCATAACTTGCAAAATCCAAATTCTCGTCAACTAAAAATCAGGGAATGCCTCAATGGGCTGGTTTATAACAGCCCATCCCCAGCCTTCACTCCCTAAAAAGACAAGAAAAAAATACTCCAGACCCCCCCCCAAAAAAAAAACAATGGAAGAAATCTTGGTGTCAAAAATAGGGGACAATACAATACACAAAAAAGAACACAAGTAATCCTCTTCACAGAGTTAGTTGGCTAGTCTATCATTGTCACTGCAGAAATATAATACAATATTAAACAAAACATCGAAATGCAAGAATAGATTACAACACAGAACTATCACATATAAGGATACAGATTGGTCCAAATACTTTAAAAACAAAGTAGAAACTAATTAACATAAATGAAAAACAATAATATTGGTTCATTAGCTAATTATAGAACCACTGCCAAATTGTAGAAAAGGAGTCCTTAAGACCTCAGCTAACTAGCGGCCTACTTTATTGGCTATTCCATAAGTGAGTTAGTGCTGACCAATCTGATGAAAGAGGGAGATGACTGAGATTACTTTTCTATAGTCAGGCAAACAACTTGGAAGTAAAGCAGTGGCACCAAGTGTCACATGAGAATACCATGAAGTGAAACAAAATAGTTTGCACTTTTCTACATGAAAGTATATTTTCCAAATGTTTATCCACTCACACAAGATCAATTCAGAACAGCCAATCAACCTAATATGAACATCTTTGCATTGCAAGAGGAAATTCCACACAGAAAAGGGGAGAACATGCAAATTCAAAACAGCCAACCACTTTGTTAATATTACACACAGATGGACAGCTAATACTCATCTTAATATTTTCTAAATTCTAGGTTCAATAATATCTTCTTTAGTATAAACAATTTTAAACTTTAGCTGACACATTTATTTACTTTCTCTATCCTGCCAGTACATTCTAACAAAACTGACTACTGCACTGCATAATTGGGAAGTTAAAAATTTTCCTTACTATTCTACAGTTAATTCAAAACACTGCTACTAAAATCGTAAGTAGAACTAAAACCCTATAACTTTAATCACTACAATGGCTTCCAATTAAATCTAGAACTGCTTTTCAAGTTCACCTTCTAAAAATATTAAACTTTAAAAGCCCCAGCCTCTCCTTACCCTATAAACTCATTCATTCCTTTACTTGAAAGCATGCACTGTAATCTGAAGACAGACGCCTGCTTAAATTTCAAGGGCAAATAAAACAACTGTAGCAGACACAGCCTTTAGCAGTAAGGATGTCAGACTCGGGAAAGATGTTTGTACAAATGTTAAAGAGGCCCCTTCAGTCACAGTATTTAAATCAATGATGAGGACTACCCATTATAGTGAAGTGTACATCATAGAAGCACTTCTGTTCTTATTTTTTTAAACCTGTTAATTTCAATTATTTGTCATTAAAATTTGGTATACTGTATTTGGTATATTTATTCCATAGGGAAATCTGAAATGAAAAGTAGCTCAAATTTAAAGTTTTTAATTTAAAACTTCTATTTTAAAGACATTGGATAATTTTTGAAATGGAACTGTTTTAAAACAGAAATCAACATTCTGTGTGGCTGATTAATTTACTCTTTTCAATTTACTGATAAGATGTTATTCCAACTTATCTATTGTATGTCTCTCCTTTACCCATCCAATTGCTTGTCCTAACAGCAAATCAATTCCCCAGTATAGCTTAATGTCAGAAGAGTCACATATACAGCCGGAATCCCACTATTACATCAGCTTTTTGTGCATATGCAAATAGTTTCAACATTAATTTGAACTCTCCAATGATTTCATTCAACAATTATATTTTTTAATAAATATGTTTATAGGGTCATTATTGTCACATGTACTGATTACAGTGAATTTTTGTACTTTTATGTGCTAATCAATATGAACAACAATTAGAAAAAGTTCCTCCAAACTAACAATAGTCCATTAATCAATGCAATTTTTATATCACTTGACTTGGAATCTGATGTCTATGAAAGCTATTTGGGCTTGATTTTTAAAAACATGATATTGTAAAAGGTTATTCAAAAACATGTACTTTAATCACTCTACTAATAAACGTAGGTACATTCCATTATTGCCATCATTTTTAAATATGATTTGTTACAAAAATATTTAATAAAGAAAAATGTGACCTCAGTCTTTGATAAAGTAAAAATTATGTCCTTTTGAGTATATCATTTTTATGTGCATATTACTTTAGAAAGATTGGACAATAGAAGATCATTTTTACAGAGACAGAATTAAAATATGAAAATTCACAACTGACCAGTTATGCATGCACCAATATATACAAATATACCTTTTTAACATTCAAAACATTTATTTGTAGTATTTCCATTTAAAAACAAGCTAACTTTTTAAAGTACTGTACTTTTAAAACTTTAAAAACTTTTTAAACTTTAATTTTTAAAGTAAAAAAAAAACTTTCCATCCACAAAATAAATAAATAAATTACAGCCTAATGTATTAAATAAAGCTGGTTCTGGGTTTCCTCCCAAGTCCTAACACCCATCACGGTAAACAACTGTGCACTTTTGGGTAGCACCTCTTGCCTGCTCATGCTGCACTGCAGTGTAAAACAAGCTTGAAAAATTAATTCACAAATGGTTGTAGGACTCAGGCACTTATACACACAAATATACAAATGTAAATTTGAGCAAGTACCAGTGTAGCATTGCTTAGCACCTTCTTTCAGCAGAACAACATAGAAACAATTTTATTTTTTATTAGTAAGGTATTTTAAATATCAAATAAATTTCATTCATTTTGTCAGAGTTACAGTTTACAGATAAACACAAAGAAAATAACAGGACCTGGGCCATTCTTTTGCATGCCCCACTAATAACTGTGGATGAAATAACTGTAGGAATTCAGTTGAGTCGATAACATAAATATCAGCAAGAAATGAACTGTGTAAAAAGAAATAATCTGAATCAGGAGTTGATATAACATAGCACAACAAAGTTCTTTTCAGGGCGTTAAACAGACAGAACCATTCTACCACACAAGAAAGAGCTGAAAAATGAGGAGCTAGATAGGTTGCAGTAACCACTGACCAACAGTAAAAACGATCATTAAATCAGATGGAATATAAAAGAATAGGGTAATAGTGCAGCATTTTTGTTTAAAAATAATTGTTCTTTAATGGAAAACTGCACTGTTCTTGGTATTTGATGTTTTTGTACATGATTAAAGATGACATGATCAGCTAATGCTGAACTGCTTTGGAATTAATTCAACTAGAAGTTGAGAAAATATTTGAAAATTCTCTCTTTTGCATAGTAAGCTTAACAGGAAGAACTGAGCCAAAATTAAAAAGCAATACAATTCAAACTGACTAAAAAAAGGTTTTAGGAATGAAAGCCCATCATTATCATCTTGTTGATGACTTTGTGAAGCATTTTGTGGAAGTCACTGCGTGAAGTAAACTGAAGAAAATAATGAAGAACAAAGACCATCACAGGGAGTCTGCTAGTATTAATGAGATTAATAATGCCACACACCCAAAGCTGGAATATCTTAAACACAACTCTACGGTTTATACACAGACAGTCAAATGCTAAACAATTTTGTGTAATACAATTCGGAATAACATACATCTGAACTCTGAGGGTGGTAGTTTATTATCCTAACTGTTACTCATCTGGAAAGTTTTATTTAGCTTCAGTCCCACATCTCTCTACCACAACCCGGGCAATAGTCACAAAAGCCGTGGGCAATACTATTTTAAACTTAGCCAATTAGACTGTCCAACCATGCTTGGAAAAATGTACAAGCCAAGGAGATCTCACCACAGTGGCCACAAGATCAAAATGTAAAAAAGGGGTTGGTCATCTTCTTAAAGGAATATTCCATCCATAAATGATATTTTTTGTATCTGTTACTCACTCTGCATTGTTTGTAGTGATGACAAAGACAAAATTTTAATTTCATGCTTTGATGGAGATAATAAAAAAAATACCTGCTAAAACTGACCTCAATGGGGAGCATCTTAAACTGTAAACAATATGAAAAGGTCCATAAGAAAATCTCAATTTACCATTTACAGGAAATTCTCTCTTGGACGGAAATGGAAGTGCACATAAACAGAACTGATCTGTTGAATTAAAGTCGCACCTTACCAACCCCCAATTTGCTGGTCAAGAGATATGCTCATAAATAAGCTTATTCATTGGTTACCATAGTGCTTCATGTGATATCAACACTGCACAGCAGGTGTATAATCAGAGATTAAAAGATAAAACATAAACATGCGGAAGCATTAGCAGATGGAAAGAATGCATCACATTTGTGCATAATGTATATACTTCAACAAGCAGAAGATTAATTCACCTGTGCAATTTCACAAACTGAGGAGAAACGGCTCAGAAGTACTACATTTGATTAAAATGTGAGACATCAGGGTAGCCAAGGAGTATGAAAGACTAATGGCCAATAATGAGGAAGGAGGGCCTTTATTTCAAAAGCTCAGTCACATCTTTGTGCACTTTCCTGTCATGCACAACAGTGTTGGATTTTTTAAAAATGGTTTATCTAACAATATCTTAGTAAAAATATCAATTTAAGACACATTAGCGTATGACTAAATACTTAATAATTGGATCATGAGACATTTATTCATGGATGTTTTGATATCATTTGAGATTTCCGTTTAATCTCAGATGATCACTACAATATAAAAGATCATGTTTTGGGTGCAGTATTCCTCTACTAGGGCGGCATGGTGGCACAGTGGTAGCGCTGCTGCCTCGTAGTAAGGCGACCCGGGTTCGCTTCCCGGGTCCTCCCTGCATGGAGTTTGCATGTCCTCCCCGTGTCTGCATGGGTTTCCTCCGGGTGCTCTGGTTTCCTCCCACAGTCCAAAGCATGCAGGTTAGGTGGATTGGCAATTCTAAATTGGCCCTAGTGTGTGCTTGTTGTGTGGGTGTGTGTGTCCTGCGGTGGGCTGGCACCCTATCCGGGATTGGTTCCTGCCTTGCGCCCTGTGTTGGCTGGGATTGGCTCCAGCAGACCTCCATGACCCTGTAGTTAGGATATAGCGGGTTGGATAATGGATGGATGGATATTCCTTTACTAGCCATCCTCACCATTATAATGAGCTCAAAGATTAACATGCAGAGATGCATCTTTATCTGGACTGTTTAGAGAATGAACTCACCTTTTCATAATTTGAATCTCTAGACACCACCTCTCTCGATTTCTTGGACTCAACTCCTGACGGCACTGTTTGATGGCAATCTGTTCCTCTGTTTCCTTATAAAGAGAAAGTAAAGATATCTCAATGGAGCTTTCACATGTACTCTATACATTACCATATCACCCTTATTCGACAGCCTTTAATGCATTAAGTGTGGCTCGCACAATAAACCAAAGTGCATGGACTAATGTGCTGTCACTCAAACCTAGATCAGTGCCCTTAATGTAACATTTCAGGTAAACACGTTAAGGTTAAGTTGAATGAAATACGCAAGTATTTTTAAACAAATATTTCAAAATCAAGTGTTTCAAATTAGTAAAATGTTCTAAAGCCTACATTACAGTAAATTAGGGTGTTATGAAATAAGCAGTCTTAGGAAACAAACTGTATTTTTTACTCCATTTTTACTCCATTTAATAAGATAAAGGCTTAGGAAGGGTACTTTAACTCTTTAATCCAGGCAATGGGAAAGAAGGTTCAGGGGAATCACTTGAAGGTCTGCCTCCCTTCATGAGTGAACACTTCTATGTCTTTAGAAGTGTGTTTTTGGGGTATAAAACTAAAGCTTGTTGCTGCAAAAGTAGGTAGGAATTTTGCTTGCTACAGAAAGGGGGTATAAACAAAAAGTCAAATGTAATGACGTTTTCCATTAATTCTGAGAAATTAATTCTAAATAAGAAATGACTCTGAAAGAAAACTTGTAGTCACTAAACCTCTAAAGTTCAGATTAACCAAAATCCAAGTTATAGATTTTAAGTGTAGCAGGGAGATGGTATATTAAAGGAAAGGAATAAATAAAAACTATAAAGACATAAAGAACTGCAATACAGAATAAACCACACATTTGGGTATAAATAACTGTAAGCTGTCAGACAGCTTTGGAGTTTAAGTAGTAACAATGAGAAAGTGAATCTGAGAAATCATGGCAATAATAACAATAATCATTTTTATTAAGTGCTTTCCAGTGCTTAGAAAGTTCCATTTGAGCAACCAAATGTGAGGTACCTAAAGAGACTGATCTGGAGTATGGCCCAAGTGAGACAGATAGCTTTACTATTTTGCAAAACACTTGAGTATTTATTTCCTTTTGCAACGCACCTCCCTTCTAATATGGTACTTCTTCCATTACAGTGTATAATATAATTCTAATATAGAGTATCTTGTTTATGCCACGGGCGGCACGGTGGCGCAGTGGGTAGCGCTGCTGCCTCGCAGTTGGGAGATCTGGGGACCTGGGTTCGCTTCCCGGGTCCTCCCGGCGTGGAGTTTGCATGTTCTCCCCGTGTCTGCGTGGGTTTCCTCCGGGCGCTCCGGTTTCCTCCCACAGTCCAAAGACATGCAGGTTAGGTGGATTGGCGATTCTAAATTGGCCCTAGTGTGTGCTTGGTGTGTGGGTGTGTTTGTGTGTGTCCTGCGGTGGGTTGGCACCCTGCCCAGGATTGGTTCCCTGCCTTGTGCCCTGTGTTGGCTGGGATTGGCTCCAGCAGACCCCCGTGACCCTGTGTTCGGATTCAGCGGGTTGGAAAATGGATGGATGGATGTTTATGCCACTGATGATAACCACATTACAAGAATTCTGTTGGTTCAAACAACTCAAAACAGAACTTACCTTGTTCTGCCACCTCATGACATTACCAAAGCCTCCTGTGCCAAGACGCTCCTTCATCTCCCAGGAGCCACAGACCTGGATCTGTTGTGATGGTGGGCGGCTCATTGTGAAGGTACTTCACCCCTGAAAAGTAAGCCCAACCTGTTAAGAGGAAAGAAAATAAAAGTGTCAGAAATTGTTGCAAGACATTCAGAAGATACTAAACCTCTACTGGATTTCAGAACTCTTGTTACAGAAATAAGTTATGTAAATACCATCAGACTTTTAGTACTTGTAGAATTAATCCTCTTTATTCAGATTTTCATGATGTTTTGTGTTAGAAGTTCAATTTATCACAAAGGTCCCACATCATCCTATTGTATGTTGTACACTATTGTTAAGAGTAATACTGTAAGAGAAAAATATACAGTAATCCCTCCTCCATCGCGGGGGTTGCGTTCCAGAGCCACCCGCGAAATAGGAAAATCCGCGAAGTAGAAACCATATGTTTATATGGTTATTTTTATATTGTCATGCTTGGGTCACAGATTTGCGCAGAAACACAGGAGGTTGTAGAGAGATAGGAACGTTATTCAAACACTGCAAACAAACATTTGTCTCTTTTTCAAAAGTTTAAACTGTGCTCCATGACAAGACAGAGATGACAGTTCAGTCTCACAATTAAAAGAATGCAAACATATCTTCCTCTTCAAAGGAGCAAATAAATCAATAGGGCTGTTTGCTTTTAAGTATGCGAAGCACCGCGGCACAAAGCTGTTGAAGGCGGCAGCTCACACCCCCTCCGTCAGGAGCAGAGAGAGACAGATAAAAAAATCAATACGTGCCCTTTGAGCTTTTAAGTATGCGAAGCACCGTGCAGCATACTTAAAAGCTGCACACAGAAGGTAGCAACGTGAAGATAATCTTTCAGCATTTTTAGACGAGCGTCCGTATCGTCTAGGTGTGCGAACAGCCCCCCTGCTCACACCCCCTACGTCAGGATCACAGATTGTCAGCGCAAGAGAGAGAGAAAGAAAAGTAAGTTGGGTAGCTTCTCAGCCATCTGCCAACAGCGTCCCTTGTATGAAATCAACTGGGCAAACCAACTGAGGAAGCATGTACCAGAAATTAAAAGACCCATTGTCCTCAGAAACCCGGGAAGCAGCGAAAAATCCGCGATATATATTTAAATATGCTTACATATAAAATCCGCGATGGAGTGAAGCCGCGAAGGGCGAAGCGCGATATAGCGAGGGATTACTGTACTAAATAAAAGTGTATTTTTGTAACATGGAAGAATTGTGCTTACTTTTTGTTTTCTAAATTTTCACAAAAATCAGAAATTTGTAGTTTTCATGTAATATAGTTTTCATGTAATACTTTAACTTTTTTTACCTTTAGTATTGATCATTACCACTTGTTTAACAAACTTTACACATATCAAAGCAGGACATCTAGCTAAGATTTCCCAGTATACATACTATCTGCTGTAACCATCCTTTTCTTCCAGTAATGACAACAACCAATTTAGACCCAGCAATGAATAGAGTGAGCACAACTAATTACTGTATATCACTTTGGATTAAAAAGGCAGATAAAATTTGGAAATTTCAGTGGAGGATAAAAAAAGAATACAATCTGATAAAATGAAGTCAATGTGCATGTCACCTAATTGTGTAATACTTGGAAATTCTTTTTAAACTGGAATTCCTTATTTAAATGTTATTTCACACAAGCTAGTCTGATTTTATAGGCTGAAGCACACTTTGAACATGAATTGGATTAAGTAGGTTTGAAAATATAAAGTACATGTTGACTTAAGAGTGTGTTTTTTATTCCATCACAGAAAACAACTGTATGCTACAACATACTGGCACAAATTATTTTTTATTACAGAATAAAAGACAATACATTCGATGGGTGGCATTTTATATCAACCGCTGCTTTTCCCAAAAACATAAGTTTGTGCTTTAAGGTTAGGTGTACGATATAGTGTTGCTCTAGGGTAATCTAAAACCCTCTTGAAAGCCTAAAAAAATCAAAACTCTGTCCCCTGAAAACAAATTTTAAACACATGTTATGGTGTTATAAATGACTCAGTACCATTACAGAATTTGCAAGAAAATGTAGCAGCGCATAGACAGGTCTTCACAGGCTGGATGGGAATAGATGTTTGAGTCAGCAAAAAATGGGAGTGATTCTTTTAAATGAGGAAAATATGAGAAACTTTCATAGGGAACAAATTAAGTGCTTGCCATAATGGGACATTATCTTAGCAATAATGAAGAATGTGATGGTGATTGTTGTTGATAACATGATACCAAAGGTGTTCAGGTCAGGAACAGAGCAAAGCTAGCCACATTTGTTTTAGAGGAATTTGAGTCTGTAAGCACAGGAAAATAAAATCACCCATATTATTAGGTTTTTGGAGTATAGATTTGCTGTTTATTGCTATTCAGTACACAAGCCTATTATTACACTGAACTTGAAGTAGTGCTACTGAGACGACTTCAATTCCCAGCAGGCAGCAGCCTTGGGGCACTGATCTGAGTTCACTCTAAGGGGAGTACGCATTTAGAAGGAAAGGATCAGAGAAGAGTAGCAGCAATCCTTCATTAATAATACCTAAGTGATGACGTACACCACAGCAGATTCATTGTATATATTGCACAGTACCAGAGTAATATTTCAATGTTCAGTCCAAAGAGGACCATTGACGGGACCCCTGATTACCATATGGCATTTCACTCACTGCTTCTAGGTAACGACTAGCTTTGTGTAGCAAAGGCCAACATGTTTCAAGACATGAGCAGCTATATTTATTGCTAGAATTTCACTATCTGTAACAAAAGATGTAAACAATCCTGAGGTGGAAGGTAATTCAATCAAATCAAAATCAGTGTAATGCTTTGGTGCAAGTGGCATACAGTAACAATCAATATAATCTTGATACTTACATGTACTGATAAGTGTTGATAAAAGGCAGAAAAGATTGGAGAGGTACTTCATTCCAGTAACTGCAATTAAACCAAGGGAGTAGGAATATGGTTTCATAAACCAAACAATTTTCTTTTCTCTGAGGTAAGTCTTTTAGAAGTGGGACAACTGAATGAAAACAGACTAATTCTGCCTAATATATTGTATATGCATTAAATAGGATGATTAAGAACTCATAGTTAATGTTTCTTCCATATATATTGTGGCAGACCCGGCCAGGACGCCCCTTCGATATATGTTCCAGGAGAGCAACCATGGGCTGCTCAATACCTCCCCCGGGACGCTTGGTGGCAGCATCCCTGGCTGATGGTGATGCCTCGGCTTCCTGCTGGGCTACATGGGAGATGGAGTTCTCCACAGCCCTGTTGGGATCTGGGGTGGCCACCAGGGGGCGCTGCATGGGTCCCTGAGCCCAGCTGGACGAGTCTTTAGCCCCACCCGGAAGTGCAACTGGAAACAGGGGATCAAGCACCTGGAGCATTTCCGGGTGGGCTATAACAGGGGCCTGCAACCATCACTCAGGGGCTAGAGTCGGGAGGAGGAGGACGAAGCTTGACGGGAGGAGTGGTGGTGCCAGAAGGGAGTGTTGTGTTTTTGCTTGTGCTATTTTGGACTGTGTTATGCCTGTGGGGTTCATAGGGAAGATGTGCCCCACAGGTGAAGAAAATAAAGTCTGTGTTTATTTTACACATGCCTCCGTGTGAGTCTGTGCCAGGTTGGGCGCAATATAGCGCCTTATATTACTATATATACACAGTATATACATATATATATATATATCACAATCACAAACAAATACTGTAGCTCTGAAATTTAAAATGTGAATAAACCTTGCTTTACATCCCCCATCTTCAGCTACAACCATATTATCTCAAATTCCCATAAGTTTTTCCCATTTTATTAAAAATAACTAAATTGTCAAAGTCATGGAGGTTTCTCCAACCATATTCAAGAAAATATTCTTTTTTTCTGATAAGTGCATTAAACATATGCACAAACTGATTATTGATAAAAAATACTTTATGTTCTGTCATGTGTCACAATTAAATATTATTGTTCTGATGGTGCTCCACTTATTCGGAAACTCAGAGCATCAATACATTGATATTTTTATTAAAATTAACAAGATTTCTGCCAGAGGACCCTGGGAAACACTTGGAGCATATCTACGTGGGGTCAAATAATATTTTGCTCTTCACAAAAAAGCAGAAACCCAGAAATGCAAGAAAATTAATGACATTTCTAAATTTGAAAATAGGAAATAAACATGCAACACCACCAATTGCTGAGTTTTACGGGAAAAGATTGGCTTTACACACAGAATTTAGTTTATTAAAAAGAGAAACACTTTGTTAAATAATGTCATTCACATTATAAAGAGAGAGAATGTTAAAACGTTAGCACATAAAATATATACACAAGAAGGTCAGAATACTATTGCATAAATGAAACATATCATCGGAATCGAAGTAAACAAACACAGAAAAGTAAAGGACACAGTTAAGTAATAAAATGAGATGCTTCACTCTTTGTAATGTAATGAAAACGACACACTCAATGAAAATCTTTTTTATAAAAAGGATTATTTCAACTTATATTATATTATATTTAAATTGCTGAAGAAACCTTTAACACTCTTTGAAAGTTTAAACACAAATAAAAATCTATAAAGCAAAAAAGCTTTAGCAGTTGTCGAGCAGAATATAAATAAAAAGATTTGGAACACAGAATCAGTAGGCTTTGTGTCCTACGAACCAAGTTACCTGATCTATTCTATAACAGTTCAGTAATTATTTACCGATGCTAATCTTTCTGATCATAAAATAAGTCATTACGATGGCAACTGACAAGAAGAATTCATAATTAATTGCTGAATTACGGTATTTGGGGGTTCATCTAGAGTGCCTCTTTCTCTTGCACGATTTGGCCCAAAAACTAATCAGCACATCGTCATCTCATAGCAGGCTTAAGTTTCAAGTTTGGTGTTTTTCTATCCAGCCGTTTTAGCTCTAGACCATCCTCAAGAAACTGGGACACACAGACACACACCCATCATCGAAATTTTGATTTTTTTCACTATCAAGGGACCCTAAAATGTCAAGATCCATCTAAAACCAGAGATTGAAATCTTTGATGAATTCAAGGCTTTTGCCTACCCTAACCACAACCCCCCCCCCCCCCCAAAAAAAAATTGCTGATAGATTATAGTAGGGGTAGGGTGCAAAGCAAAAAAAAAAAAAACAAAAGCTCTCCATTAATGCTATACAGTATATATTTACAAAAGCCAGAGAGGGAAAAAAAGCTTGTATCTAAAACTCTATTACCATTAGTCAATTTGTGCTTTCCCCAAGAGAAATACCTTGTAGAAATACCAATTACTTTTGAGCCCCTGAAATGAAGGGATTGTGTTAAAAAAATGCTTTCGTTGCCTCACATTTTTATGCAATCGTTTTATTCACCCCACTGAATTACAGCTGAAAGTCTGCACTTCAACTGCATCTTAGTTGTTTCATTTAAAATTCATTGTGGTAATGTACAGAACCAAAATTAGAAAAAAGTTGTCTCTGTCCAAATATTTATGGACCTAACTGTACATTGACTTTTATAAATATACAGTAGATTACTTCTGTATTCACTGAAGATCCAAGGAAAGCTTGTATTTCTCCATCTGTTCTCACTATCTTCTATAGATGCAAACTGCAATTCCATCCTAACTGGTTGCAACACATCCTGGTATGGCACCTGCTCAGCTAAAGATCATAACAAACTGCAAAGAGTGGTGGAGGCGCAGAATTATACCAACACCCACTTGCCTTCTGTTCAGGACATAACACATGCTGTCTTAGAAAGTCAAACATGACTTGTTAAGACTTTAGCCATCCTGCACAGTTGCTCTATTCACTAATCCCTTCTGCTATCACTATGGGAATATTCACACTCATTGATTCTGGGACAGTCTCTATCCACAAGTAATATGATCACTGAACAGTCAGTCATATTAGCAGTGCTATTATGCAAGTTTATTAAATAGCTAGTCATAATAACAAGCGCTCTGTATTCTGGTATATATTGTACGAAATGGTATATGTGTTTAATTTCATGTATTCTGATTTGATTTGAAATACTTTTAACTCCCCAAGGTGAAATTGTCTTTTTACATGACCTTTGGGGATCAGAGTACATGGTCAACCATTGTACAGTGCCCCTGGAGCAATTTTCAGGTTAAAGGCCTTGCTCAAGTGTACAGTATGTTTTTTTGTGTTTATATTACATTACTGTCACTATTCTTAGGAGAAATGCAGATAAGTTATTCTACTACGTAGACCTTATAATAAACTTGAGCTTAAACATGGCCAATAAGATGTAAGTAATATGGCACACGTGTCCCACACTGTTTGCAGTACAAATCAAGAGCAGGTATGCTCAGTCTGGATAACCGGTTACTCAGCCAGTTTATGGAACATACAATTTTGTTTTTCCATTTACTAGATAGCTGTTGAAATGATAGAGAAAGTTCACATAAGAATGACTGGATTTTTTCCACAACCTTTTCAGCTTAAGCAAATGAAAGCTATGAACTGAAATGACAGCCATGCTTAAAAATATAAAATGAGTAAAGTATAGTGACACATGGAACAAAAAAAACTGTTTTAGATCTTAGCACCCTGGGAACCTTCAACTCCCAATTCCCTGATACTTTGGAAACTTAATTAAATTGTTACATTGTGAGATACAGTATATTGGACTAAATTACCTGTTCTCAACCAACTCCATCTTTGAAATATATGTAAAAGAAAAATGCTATAAGTTAAAAACTCAAAATGATCCCTGTATGACAGATTGATTATATCCTTGGGCTGCATAACATTTGGACCACAGGGCAAATCTTCCAGTCCATTAGCACCATGAAAGATCAGTTTATTTCATTGTTAAGATTTACTTCCATCTAAAACTAAATTAAATCAAGGATGCTGCTGTGCTTTATATTTGTTTGTAAAACAGTAATTTTTCTCAGTAAAACTTTGATTGAAACCCCTAGTCCCACACTGAATAAAGGGAAAAGCTGTGCTACGTAGGAAATTGTGTAATCCTGTGTGGCCTGTACCACCCCTACTTTTACCTTAGGTCCTATACTGTACAGCTGGGATTAGTTACAGATCAGACTGTAGGTCCAGACCTCTGCAAAACTGTAATGGAAAAGGTGACTTTAGAAAGGGAATGGATTACTTTGCTGCTGGCTTGCTTCAAAACAACTATTACGATGTGTTAAAATCTTCATAATGTTTACTTCTTGTCATGTTTTTGTATACTTTTATTTACAGAATATGCTGAAGTGACAATTCCTTAAAAACTTTTTTTTGGTTATCTTAAAGTAGTGGCCTCTATGAAAGGTAACATATACAGTAAACATAGATGGATCAATACAAAAATATCTGTTCAACCTGACAAAGTATTATTTGGAATCATCATAAATAGTCACACACCCTGAGAAAGATCAGATGTAAATGACCACAATTAAAAATTCAAGCACTGCTTGCCAAGCTTCACTAAAAATATTTCAGACTTCTCTTCAATGCTCCCTTACGTCTATGAAAACAGAGAACAAACAGCTAAGTTATTGGACTGTAATATATATATATATATATACAGTGGTGTGAAAAACTATTTGCCCCCTTCCTGATTTCTTATTCTTTTGCATGTTTGTCACACAAAATGTTTCTGATCATCAAACACATTTAACCATTAGTCAAATATAACACAAGTAAACACAAAATGCAGTTTGTAAATGGTGGTTTTTATGATTTAGGGAGAAAAAAAAATCCAAACCTACATGGCCCTGTGTGAAAAAGTAATTGCCCCCTGAACCTAATAACTGGTTGGGCCACCCTTAGCAGCAATAACTGCAATCAAGCGTTTGCGATAACTTGCAATGAGTCTTTTACAGCGCTCTGGAGGAATTTTGGCCCACTCATCTTTGCAAAATTGTTGTAATTCAGCTTTATTTGAGGGTTTTCTAGCATGAACCGCCTTTTTAAGGTCATGCCATAGCATCTCAATTGGATTCAGGTCAGGACTTTGACTAGGCCACTCCAAAGTCTTCATTTTGTTTTTCTTCAGCCATTCAGAGGTGGATTTGCTGGTGTGTTTTGGGTCATTGTCCTGTTGCAGCACCCAAGATCGCTTCAGCTTGAGTTGACGAACAGATGGCCGGACATTCTCCTTCAGGATTTTATGGTAGACAGTAGAATTCATGGTTCCATCTATCACAGCAAGCCTTCCAGGTCCTGAAGCAGCAAAACAACCCCAGACCATCACACTACCACCACCATATTTTACTGTTGGTATGATGTTCTTTTTCTGAAATGCTGTGTTCTTTTTACGCCAGATGTAACGGGACATTTGCCTTCCAAAAAGTTCAACTTTTGACTTGGCAATCATTGAGATGTTTCTTAGCAAAATTGAGACGAGCCCTAATGTTCTTTTTGCTTAACAGTGGTTTGCGTCTTGGAAATCTGCCATGCAGGCCGTTTTTGCCCAGTCTCTTTCTTATGGTGGAGTCGTGAACACTGACCTTAATTGAGGCAAGTGAGGCCTGCAGTTCTTTAGACGTTGTCCTGGGGTCTTTTGTGACCTCTCAGATGAGTCGTCTCTGCGCTCTTGGGGTAATTTTGGTCGGCCAGCCACTCCTGGGAAGGTTCACCACTGTTCCATGTTTTTGCCATTTGTGGATAATGGCTCTCACTGTGGTTCGCTGGAGTCCCAAAGCTTTAGAAATGGCTTTATAACCTTTACCAGACTGATAGATCTCAATTACTTCTGTTCTCATTTGTTCCTGAATTTCTTTGGATCTTGGCATGATGTCTAGCTTTTGAGGTGCTTTTGGTCTACTTCTCTGTGTCAGGCAGCTCCTATTTAAGTGATTTCTTGATTGAAACAGGTGTGGCAGTAATCAGGCCTGGGGGTGGCTACGGAAATTGAACTCAGGTGTGATACACCACAGTTAGGTTATTTTTTAACAAGGGGGCAATTACTTTTTCACACAGGGCCATGTAGGTTTGGATTTTTTTTCTCCCTAAATAATAAACACCATCATTTAAAAACTGCATTTTGTGTTTACTTGTGTTATATTTGACTAATGGTTAAATGTGTTTGATGATCAGAAACATTTTGTGTGACAAACATGCAAAAGAATAAGAAATCAGGAAGGGGGCAAATAGTTTTTCACACCACTGTGTATATATATATTATATATATATATATATATATATATATATATATATATATATATATATATATATATATATATATATATATATACACATACCTCTGTCACTTCAGACTTATACAGTCACTTACATTTTCAATTGTACTGAGAGACTTCATCAATAAAACATTATCTGCAAAATTCTATTCCCTATTGGGATGCATCAATAAATGTACAGATACTACAATGACATAAAAAGCAAGGTTGTGCAAATTAAAAATGATATTTTAAATCTTCTACAGAGAATATTAAAACAAGAGAAATTTGACAAATGTGAATAAACAAAGTAATTATTCCATCAAGATGGCTTAGCTGGCTAAGGGTTCCAAATATCTTACCAAGATACTCCTTAAAAGTTACGAAGGATTCCAATTCAATTACATGACTCCAGAATTTATTCCAGATTGCAACAATCTTTTCCATTAAAAATTGCTTCCTATTTTCTTTGTGCAAGACACTTCCTTTAATTTCTGCTAGTATTTTTCAAGTAGGTCTATTTAACTTAAAGTATTACTAAAGAAATGGAAAGCCAACGAAGATGGGACAAAACTAGAGTAATATGTCTTGAAATCTTCAGCCAGTTACAAGAGTGACTACAAAATTTCGTGCCAAATGAAGTTTTAAAGGGTTACGGTAAACCACTATAGAGACTAACCAAGATATTATAAAAGAATGGATAGACGTTTTAGCTGTTGCAAACTCTACAGTTAAAACTGTGCAACATTTTCTAAGCTAAAAGTGTAGCAATATAAAAACAAGGTTTATTTAAATTTCACGGACAAGTTCTCCTTAAAAATAAAACAGTATATTTTTCATTATCTCGCAGGTAATTAGTCAATAACTCTCAAGCAGTAAAGACTGAAAACAACCAGGGGTTGGGCTATCTTGACATTCAAAAACCATCACTTGATTAATACTGCATGTCTGAGAATTTCTGAAACATAATCTTTGCTGAACCTCTCAATGCATTTGAGACTTCTTATATTCTACTCAGAACACTGGTGGCAACTCATCTGCCCTGAACCTCTTATACCTCGAGAGTCAATCTGAACTTTACTTTTGCTCGCTTTGACCTATTGAAATTCTCTAGTTATGCCTCAAATAATATCTAATTACTCCCAATACCCATCTGTGTCACAGGTGCACAAAAACTGCACTTTAGTTATATTTCCACTACTACTAAACCCTTTGTTCCACTTTAGATCATTGGACAAATTTCAGTGAGAACAGGCCTTTCAGCCCAAGAAAGCTTGCCAATCCTATCCAACGTATTTCTCCAAGCTAACACCAAATCAAGTCTTGTAGGTCCCTGAAGTACTTGCTTATACTGAAAAGATTCAACTCCTTCAATTTTTCCTCATAACTCCTAAATTTGGAGTCATGGAATCAGGTTAGTTGTTCTTCATTGGACTTTTTCTATCCTGGAGAAACAAAACCACATGCAGTACTCCATCTGGGGCCTCGCCACTGCATTATACAGCTTTGGTATATCCATCTTTGATTGAACTCTATGCATTGTGCTAAAAAATCTAACATCCTATGAGCCTTCTTAATCGCTTTGCACCATGTCTAGATGTAAAAGCCCCAATAAGTTGTATTAATTTTGACCTGTGCCCTCCATATTATGACTCCATATATACAATTTCTGTTCACAATCCTTTCAAAATACAGTATGTCACAATCCCTCATGGTTTCTTCTAAAATTGATTGGATCCTTACAATTGTTTTGGGTTTCTTGAAGTTTCTTTCTAGGGCCATTTTTAACAGAATTGTTCGTATCTTCAGGGGGGTAATAACACAGTTTGAAATGTGCCATTTTAACATATAGTAATGAAATGTTTATGGCAGAAATATATATTTAAAGAGATGTGGTTTTAGAGTGGTATGGTGGGACTGTGGTTATCACTGCTGTCACGCTGCTCTAGTTTCAAATCCTGTTTGAGTCAACTGGAGACAGCGTATACTCTTCATGGCTATGTGGGTTTTTCTCCACCTTATTAATTTTTCTCCCATATACCAAAGAAAACTAAAACTGTCAATAAATGAGTCAAGTGGTGTATGAGTGGTTATACCTGGCAATGGAATGACACCTCATCCCACTTGCTGCCTTCAGCATGATGCTACCAAAATAGCTCCACACAAACATTTTTTAAGCAGGTTCACTAAATAGAGAAATGGAATTATCTTTCTTTGTAGTTCTTCACCTAATATTAATTATTAATTAATTAATAATTAATTAATAACTAACATTAGTGCAATAAAATAGCAATGTGAGATATAAAACTAAATATTTATGTCTATTTTAGGACCACCAACTTATCCAGCATTAGGGGATTCAGCAGCCAAAAACCTATCCCAAAAGAAATATCCTCCAAAGGGCCTAGAGATTCAGGACCTGAACATGTGTATCAGCAGTGAATGATTTTGGAAATGGTTGCCTCTTGACATTTTAGTGCAATCGACTGGTCTAACATTAGGACTGGAATAGGACACCAATTCAAATATGGGGAGAACATGTAAATTCTGTAAAGAAGGCCCAAAAAGGAACTAAAATTCTGTTTTTTTAATCTGACCGCTGCTACAAATGACACACCAGACAATAAACTATTAAGATTTGACCATTTTGTGTGGGTAATGTGATTGATATAAGGTAGAAACAGGTGTAAACTGTTATAGTAGAAGATAACAAAATTATTTTGACAATAACAGGCCATTTAGCCCAATAAAGCTTTCTACTCCTATCCAGCTAATTTCTCCAAAATAATATCAAGTCAAGTTTTGAAGGTCCCTAAAGTCCTGTGGTCCACCACGTTACTTGGTAACGTATTCCAAGTGTCTGTGGTTCTCTCTGTGAAGAAAAACTTCCTTAAGTTCGTGCGTAATTTATGCTTACAAGTTTCCAACTGTGCCCCCATGTTCTTGTTGAACTAATTTTAAAGTAACAGTCTTGATCCACTGGACTTATTCCCTTCTAATTCCCTTCGTAGTTTTAAGCACTTCAATCATGTCTTCACTTAATCCCCTTTGGCTTAAACTGAAAAGTCTCAGCGCTTTTAATCTTTCCTCATAACTCATCAGCTGTGCTCCTGGAATCAGCCCAGTCACTTTAATCTGGACGTTTTTCTAACAGTGCTGTCTTTTTTGGGGCGAAGACATGCTAGTGTGTTATAAAGTTAGATTAAGCATAACCTCCTATTCTACACATGGTGCTATGTAACCTAACATTCTGATTGCCTTCTTAATGGCTTCTGAACTCTGTCTGGAGGTTAATCGTGCAGAGTCCACTATGACATTTAAATCCTTCTCATAAACAGTATTTTCAGTTTTCACCTATTGTATATTTGAATTCAACATTTTTATTCCCCACATTACTTTAAATTTCATCTGATACAAAAGTAAGTAACCTGCACAAGCATGTAGGCTGTCCAAGTCCCTCTGTAATTATTCAACAGATTTTACATTATCTGCCAATCAACCTGTTTGGTATTATCTGTAAACTAAGCCAGCATGTTGATTATATTCCTATTCAAATAATTTATGTATATTAAAAAATAGAAGCAGCCCCAGCACTGACGGATACCACTCTTAACATCACCCAATTCTGATAAGGTTCCTCAGACCGTAACCCTGTACATCCAGGGTTTTAGCCAATTCTTCACCCATCTACACACAACAACTTAAGCTCCCAATTCTTTTAGATTGATGCCCAACCTCTCATGTGGGACCTTATCAAATGCTTTCTGTAAATCAGGATAAATAATATTATACGCTCCAATCTGGTCCTCACAGCATTCCAGCATGTTAGTAAGTCATGACTTCACGATCTTAACCCATGTTGACTATTCAGTCTAACTTCTGTTCTTGCAATGTGTTGCTCAATCTTTTCCTTAATAATTCCTTCCATTAATTAACCAGTGATGTACATTGAATTTTACTGTCTTATAGTGAATCTACCCAATCAATCTTTTTATATAATGGGATAATATTTGCCATTTTCCAGTCCTTGGAAACTTCCCCAGCACTCAGTGACTTTCTTAAAATATGCATGAAGGGTTTATATATATATTCACTATCTTCCTTAAGTACTTGGTTCTATAACTGAAAATGAAATTGAAAGTGTATCAATGGTGTTTAGCAGCATAATGAAAATATAAGAAAAGATTTAACTTATATGATGAACATGTATGTATCCACCCTAAACCAATCAAACCCAAGCTCAAGGTCACAGGAAGTTGGACCTGGTTGGTGGCATCAGTTGATGCAAGGCAAGAACAACTGAATAGTGCAGGGAAATCTCATAGCACACCAGTACTTACTCAATCTGACAAATTTGTATAACAAGAAAGTCTTTGAGATGTGTGAGAAAAACTGAACAACCCAGAGAAAAACAACAGGTGCACAGAAAAATGTCACCTCACTTACATGTGGGTCTGCTCTTTTCTGTACTTAACAAATGGCTTATCTGTGTACTCAAGTTATTGTATTCATGCTTGGAAAAACAAAAATATGTTGTGCTGGACTCGGACATTTGTGAAAGCTCATCAGCGTGACAAGTACTGCGCAGTCCAATCACGGCTTCAATATTCTAGCAAGGCAACGCAATCTCGCAGTAAGAAATGAGTTAAGTATTTAGAAGGAATATTGAAACCAGCAAAAAATGAGTTAATCGGTCAGTGAGAAAGTACAACGTGTGTAAACTGTGTACAGTACCTGCATCCGGACTGCTAATTTTTACGCACTTTAACCTATCCTCATATCCTATCTTGTCCCAAACAACCCAGAACTTGATTAGCAACCCATTTCTACCCCTACTCCTGGGATCTCATATCTGTTAAAATGAGGTAATATAGTGACACTAAGAACCTAACAAAACTCTGCCGAGGTCACCCACTACTTGCCCTCAGCCCATCTGTTCAATTCCGGTCTGCCGACTTTGTCTTACCTCAAAGCGAACGCATAGTAGCCCTCACTGCGAGCTGCTCTCCATTATAGTGTGTAATTCAATGAAAGAAATAAATGCGTCTTGTTTCCGCATTCAAAAACACAAACAAAACATTGACAAATTTCTTCCGCCCGTTCGCCGCTCGGCTACTTCCTGAAACTGTACGTGACGTGCGCGTCCCCGACGCTCAACACAGCACCGCGCGTCCCCGAATCTGACTGACTCCTGGCGGAGGAGTTGCTGGAGCATCCGAGGTTAAGGCTGGGAGCACGGGCACTGAAGACGAAACATCTCAGGATTCCAAGCTCTCGAAGAAACCAAAATCACCTTCTACATTAGCGCTTCCCATGATGAATATTTGTTTAATATATTCGCATTCTTAATGTGAGGCAAGTTGAGGTTTTGCGACTTAATATTTAATACTAGCACAAATGAATTGAAAATAAGTTAATGTTTTGAAAGTGACGCTAGCCGGCGTTACCGGCCCGTTTTTGGTTTCTTATAACAATGATAATTCTTTTGTCTACTTCCGTGAGGGGTCTCCACAGCTGATCATTTCTTCCATATCCTCCTATCCTCTGCATCTATCCATTTTATTTGTAAGCGCCTTTCATGACACTGTCCGTGAGTTAAAGTTAAGTTAAAACATAGAAAAAAATCAAATAAATAAGTCAGTCAAAATTAAAAACAAGGGTGGCGCAGTGGGTAGCGCTGCTGCCTCGCAGTTGGGTGATCTGGGAACCTGAGTTTGCATGTTCTCCCCGTGTTTGCGTGGGTTTCCTCCGGGCGCTCCGGTTTCCTCCCACGGTCCAAAGACATGCAGGTTAGGTGGATTGGCGATTCTAAATTGGCCCTAGTGTGTGCTTGGTGTGTTTGTGTGTGTCCTGTGGTGGGTTGGCACCCTGCCCAGGGATGTTTCCTGCCTTGTGCCCTGTGTTGGCTGGGATTGGCTCCAGCAGACCCCCGTGACCCTGTGTTAGGATTCAGCGGGTTAGAAAATGGATGGATGGATGGATGGAAAATTAAAAACAAATAAAGGAGACTGTCTACAATAAAGAGACAGGGATGTCCATGATCTGGATGCTACAGAACTAAAAGTATCGATCGGCCAGTGATTTGCATTTAGTGTGCACGACAAGAAATTCAACATTGGATGACCTTAAATTGTGACGGGATGTGTAGTATTGTTAACATGTTAGAAATATAGATAGGACAATTGCCATAGACACCTTTATTTGTTAACAAAAGAATCATATAAGAGGTTCAATATTTAACAGGCAGCCAATGCAAAAAAGTCCGTGAAATAGTTATATGTTCCTAAGGTTTAGCATGCGTTAAAATCGGACTGAATAATTATATACAGTGGTGTGAAAAACTATTTGCCCCCTTCCTGATTTCTTATTCTTTTGCATGTTTGTCAAACAAAATGTTTCTGATCATCAAACACATTTAACCATTAGTCAAATATAACACAAGTAAACACAAAATGCAGTTTTTAAATGATGGTTTTTATTATTTAGGGAGAAAAAAAATCCAAACCTACATGGCCCTGTGTGAAAAAGTAATTGCCCCCTTGTTAAAAAATAACCTAACTGTGGTGTATCACACCTGAGTTCAATTTCCGTAGCCACCCCCAGGCCTGATTACTGCCACACCTGTTTCAATCAAGAAATCACTTAAATAGGAGCTGCCTGACACAGAGAAGTAGACCAAAAGCACCTCAAAAGCTAGACATCATGCCAAGATCCAAAGAAATTCAGGAACAAATGAGAACAGAAGTAATTGAGATCTATCAGTCTGGTAAAGGTTATAAAGCCATTTCTAAAGCTTTGGGACTCCAGCGAACCACAGTGAGAGCCATTATCCACAAATGGCAAAAACATGGAACAGTGGTGAACCTTCCCAGGAGTGGCCGGCCGACCAAAATTACCCCAACAGCGCAGAGACGACTCATCCGAGAGGTCACAAAAGACCCCAGGACAACGTCTAAAGAACTGCAGGCCTCACTTGCCTCAATTAAGGTCAGTGTTCACGACTCCACCATAAGAAAGAGACTGGGCAAAAACGGCCTGCATGGCAGATGTCCAAGATGCAAACCACTGTTAAGCAAAAAGAACATTAGGGCTCGTCTCAATTTTGCTAAGAAACATCTCAATGATTGCCAAGACTTTTGGGAAAATACCTTGTGGACTGATGAGACAAAAGTTGAACTTTTTGGAAGGCAAATGTCCCGTTACATCTGGCGTATAAGGAACACAGCATTTCAGAAAAAGAACATCATACCAACAGTAAAATATGGTGGTGGTAGTGTGATGGTCTGGGGTTGTTTTGCTGCTTCAGGACCTGGAAGGCTTGCTGTGATAGATGGAACCATGAATTCTACTGTCTACCAAAAAATCCTGAAGGAGAATGTCCGGCCATCTGTTCGTCAACTTAAGCTGAAGCGATCTTGGGTGCTGCAACAGGACAATGACCCAAAACACACCAGCAAATCCACCTCTGAATGGCTGAAGAAAAACAAAATGAAGACTTTGGAGTGGCCTAGTCAAAGTCCTGACCTGAATCCAATTGAGATGCTATGGCATGACCTTAAAAAGGCGGTTCATGCTAGAAAACCCTCAAATAAAGCTGAATTACAACAATTTTGCAAAGATGAGTGGGCCAAAATTCCTCCAGAGCGCTGTAAAAGACTCATTGCAAGTTATCGCAAACGCTTGATTGCAGTTATTGCTGCTAAGGGTGGCCCAACCAGTTATTAGGTTCAGGGGGCAATTACTTTTTCACACAGGGCCATGTAGGTTTGGATTTTTTTTTTCTCCCTAAATAATAAAAACCACCATTTACAAACTGCATTTTGTGTTTACTTGTGTTATATTTGACTAATGGTTAAATGTGTTTGATGATCAGAAACATTTTGTGTGCCAAACATGCAAAAGAATAAGAAATCAGGAAGGGGGCAAATAGTTTTTCACACCACTGTACATGTTGTAGTCTATTTAAGGCATTGCCTTAAACACCAAAGAGCATAGCATTACAATAATCAAGCCAAGAGATGACAAAACCATGAACAAGTATTTGAGTGACATGATCAGTGAGAGAATGGCTGATTTGAAAAATGTTCTTCAGCTGAAAAAGAGCAGATCTGCTAAGATTTTTAACATGGGATTCAAACAACAGATGTGGTTATTTGATAGATAAGAGGCCAAGTCTATTTTAAGAGAGTTCCAGATTACAATAAAAACATTCCCAGTACAAACTAAAATCAAGTATATAAAATATAAATAATGTTGTTGCCAAAAGGAATTGCTGGACACAACGATAAGGGATAACTTGTACAAAATCTCAAAAAGACACATGAAGAATAATGTTGAAAACAACATGAAGTTTGGTTGTAATATATTGAGAGTGGACCCCCCAGTCCTAATTTCAATGCCTGTGCTTTTAAAGTTAAGTTGAGTGTGCTGTCAGGATGACAAATACTTGTGATACAGTTTAGGTGATATCTAAAACTAAGTTTTACATCTTTTTTTTTTTTTTTTTTTAAGAACCCCCTGTCTTAACCAGCATAAGACATTTGACAGCTAAAAGCCTATTCCAACCGCAGTGGTCTCTTGAGGTTTCAGGACCTGAACCTATCAATAGACACTAAATCATTTTGGAATTGGATGCCTCTTGTTATTTTAGTGCAGTTAATTACCCTAACATCCAACCATCCATTTTCCAACCCACTGAATCCGAACACAGGGTCACGGGGGTCTGCTGGAGCCAATCCCAGCCAACACAGGGCACAAGGCAGGAACCAATCCTGGGCAGGGTGCCAACCCACCGCAGTACCCTAACATTGATACTGTAAAAAAAAAACTCCAACTCGAATATGGGGAGAACATTACAATTCTACAAATGGCCCAAACAAGAACTAAAGTGTCATTGTTAAGAGCAAAAAGATTACTTATCAGGTAAACTATTAAGATTAAGACAGTATTTCCTATTTTCAGTATGTAGTGGGGTGGATATTAGGTAGAAACATGTATAAACTGTTATAACCCAAATGGAACTGAAAATATATATTTGGAGTGTAAGAACAAATTGAAATTGTAAGAAGTTATTTATTCTATTTGAAGAACATGTATGCACAGTATCCTTCCCAAACCAACCTAATTCAAGTTCTGGTCACAGGAAGCTAGAGATGTTATTGGCATCAGTGGATGCAAGGCAGGCACCATGGTATATTGCAGGGCATGCTCAACTGCGTACTCAAACCGACCAATTAATGTAACAAACAATTTATTGGTAGGTGAGACAAAAATGAGGAACCCAAAGAAAAACAACTTGGACACAGGAAAAGATTTAAGCCTCAAACAGTTAGTGATCAGTTCAAGATTCTGGTCTATTAATGAATAGAAGTTGTAAATCAAATAATTTTAGATGTTAGACAAATGTAATAATAAAATAATAATATTCAAAAGTTTAGGTTACCAGGTATACTACACTTAAGTTTGCATTACACTATTTATCATACAATTAACATTTGTCCATACACCCCAGGAAGGAGGATGCTGAAGATGGTACACCACCCCATAGTCCTGGAGCACTGCTGTAGGTGGCAGGCTTATTTCAGCTGTAAGTAGCTTTTGCCTCCCTACTTGCATTTGAAATCTAATTAAATAATAGTGTTTTTTAATTTGATTTCTGTTATCTTTTTTACATCCAGGTAGAAGGAATTCTTTGCAATTAATGGAAAATCATCACTTTCTCACATTCTACCACGGACTGAGAAATACTGGGTAAGTAATTCTAATAATTCTCAGCTTTCTTATCTACATTAATAGCTTCTTTCTATATTATTTGTATGAAAATGTGCTATATAAATAAATGTTGTTGTTGTTCTTCATATGAGACCATTTCATTTGGATTTTGCATTGGGCTAGAAAATGGGAATTTTCACTCTTATTTATAAAAGCTTACATCCATCTATCTGTCTCTAATTTCGACACCAAAAGGGTTCATATGCTGTGGGTATGAAAAGGTACAGATATGGACAGAATCTCCTCCTTAGCCTTCAGTCTGTGGAAGAAGGCTGTCAATTGTTGCTTATTGATCATCTTTTGAATGTTCATCCAACTAGGTGATGTTTTCCAATCTTCCAGTGTCATGTTTTTGTACTTCTTAGCCAAATGCAAACATAACATCTCTGTTTACCACTAGTAGGAGTGGACCATAGTTGGATCATCAAGTGACATACCTCACCTGAGACAATGCACAGCAGTGCTGATGTACTAAACTGTTGATTGACTGAATGAGTATTGCCCATCTGTTACTTGCACAAGTCCTGACACACCTTTTTGACTCATTTCATCAGTGGTCTGCTTCCAAACGTAGGAGGGTTGATAGCCTGATGTTTTTTGGATGTTTGCTTATCTTCAATACACCTGTCACTCTATCATGTGCAAATTTGAGCCATGTTCATGTCCTTGATACATTCATACCAGTGTGTGATGAGCATTGCCATATAATTTTTAAAGCTGCTCCAATCTTTGGTATTTTTAAATCCTTCAGTGAATTGGAAACACTTCTTTTTAAAAGTCATGTTAGCACATCCCGTATCATGTTGTCACTGATTGAAATATCAGTTACATGGGAAGAACAAGTAGATCCAGTTTGTCAATTTGTTCTCAAGAAGCAATGATAAATGGAGAGATAATGCTCAAGGTAAATATCAGTATTTATATAGAGATCCCACAATTTAACACTTTACTGCTTAACTTCACTTGAAAATTTGTAAAGGTTTGTTTTGATTCTTTTGGTCCACATTTTCTTTGACCATTTTCAGTGATTTTGAGCAACACCTCCTTCTGCAGATTTAGCCAAGATAAATGAAATAACTGTATGTAATGTCATAAACGTGGAATGCAAATGCAGGCCCTGCATACAAAAGGATATGGAAATACTCTCAGATTTATCCACGTTTGCTAAACTCTCAGTGTAAATGAAGCATTTCCATGGAGAATTTTGTATGATAAATATTTTTATTCTCTAACAACCTTGAGAATGATAATGTTGTCTTTCAAGTGAACAGTTAGTTCTAATGAACTAATTTATATTGTCAGTATAACAGAGCAACTGAGGAGTTCTACAAGGAGATGACAGTGGTGCTCAAAGGGAGCTGTTCAACCTGACGCAACCTCAGATCTGCTCATTTAAAAGTAATTAAGGGAACAATCTGTTAACAATAAGCACAGATTTAAAAGAAAATTAATAAAGAGTGCTGTATAAAAAGAGTCTTTGCTCTGTGTCTGTGTTTTCTATAATTGGCCTTAGAATAGATTTTAAATGCTTTCATTTAGAAATGAGAATAAAGGCACAATAGGCATCAGTACAATAAGTGTTTTCCTAACAAGGAGCTAATCAGCCACATCCATACTATGTTCGTCATTAATCAGTCAGTAAAATCTTAGGAAAACAAATCATTTCCTGAAACAAAATAATAGCAGCATTTATTGATACAGTGCTTTTTACAACTTTACATATTTCCAGGGCTTAAACCTCAGTGAACAAGTCCATGGCAATAGTGGCAAGCCAGTCTTTGATACACTGTAGTGGGGAGAAACCTTGAGCAGAAACTATGCTCAAGCTGGGCATCTACTCTCCTTTAGTCAGCACAGAGGTAATTAAAAATGGGCAAAATTTTAAAAAAATCTATACTATGTTTCATGGTAGAAACAAAACAAAAAGACTAATACTTAAAAATGTTTACCTATACTGTGTTTCATTTAAAAAAAAACATAGTCTTAGTTTAGTCATGTACAGTTATGTTAAAAAGATTTCAAAATTTAAAGTTAGTTTCCTATGGTTGTCATTTCAAGTTGGAGGCTGAATTCAGTGAGGGAGGCAGGAGTGAGCATGCCAGGGTCAGTTTGCCTGATGGCTTTATAATTTATTTAAGTCTGGTAGGATCCCAGATGACCAGGACTGCAATATCAAATTGTTTGGGAGATTGGCTGTTGATTTCAGAACAGGTAGAAGTTGAATTCTGAACTTGGGCCTCCAAACATTACATCCTGCAAGTGATTGATAGAGGAGAGAAATCAAATTATTAAATGTGTAAATCACAAAATATACCTTTCTAATTATTCATGTGGAGGCTTGTTTTGTTATGGTAAGGTCATAGGGTGACCCTATTCTCCTCTTTAAACCTTTTATTAATGTTGACCTTAACAGAATGCCTCAAATCTATATTATATTATTATTATTTTTATTATTATAACTAGTGCAATAAACAAAAGCAAATAGAATGAGGCTTTGCAAACCTTACAACCTAATAGTGCTAGATGTGCTCAGGTGGCACATAAACTTGTGGTTACACTCAATTCCCTCTAATCTGCTTTCTTCAGGTCATCATCTGGTCTGCTCTCTTCTTAGTAAGCTAATCATCTGACTTTTTATAACTTTTTTCCTTAGTGGTCCATCCTTGTCACAATTCCCAGGGTTATAAATCTAAAACCTGTCTCTCGTCCTCCAAGCTTTCTTACACGAAGAGGATAGCTGATAGAAGGTAAAGAGTTTCTACACACCTTACTGTCTTTAGTCAACTCTCCCTATCCCTGTCACAAATGGCCAGAGTACAGCACTTAACAAGAGGTTCTTATCTGATGTAGCAGTAAGTCAAAAATCAAAATCAAAAATGTCCGAGAGCGACTACTGACTTATCCAACTTCCTTGCACTTTAAAATTAGATAGATAGCCAATAACGTCAAACATTCATATTGTTAGGTAATAGCATATATTGATTTTATTGTTGTTATTATTAGATATTATAGTCTGTTACAAAGCTTGACTAAATAAATTCATTTCTATCTTAGATTTGAATATTGAAAGTGTGTTCTTAATTTCTCATATCTGTGAGTAGACAATTCCAAAATTGGAGAACTTTATAAGAAAATGTTTTATTCTCAGCTCTGATCTTAGTTCAAGCAATTACTACATAACCTGCAAATTGTGAATGAAGTTGGCAAATGGGATTATAATGGTCTAAAAGTTCAATCATATATTGGGGATAAAAGACCACGCAAAGCTTTATAAGTGAGCAACAATTTGTAATCAGTACAGAAAAGTAGTGATCAAATTTTTGCCATCACAACCTTCACATTAATTTTTTTAGAAAAATATATGGAGCAACAAGCTTCATTTATCATGTCTGGGCAATCTTCTTATTTTTTTTTACATAGTATATCATAGTGACACAATATAAGGCCTTTTCTTTCCAGTTCTTTGTAAAGGTCTGTTTAAGGAATGGCCGCACAGTGGTTAGTGCTGCCTTAAAACTGTACACATTTTCTGTGTAACAGACTAGTGTCACATGTTTGGTTAACTTCATTCTTGGTCTCTTATGCTGCCATGATGGGCCACAGGTGCTCATAGGTCTGCAGGATAAAATGTGAGTTAAGAAAATGGATGGATGTCTATGAGGTATTGTTGTGTGACTCGTATGGGGTTGGTGACATGCCCTTAGGATTGTGCATAGCTTTGACAGAGAAACATAGTTTTAGGGGCATCTAGTAGGTGTCACCTCATCTGACCTTGAAAATAGCAGGTGTATTATTTGCAGGGCCCATCAGTTTTCTCAATGATTTGTCAGTGACTGGGGCAACTAGGAGGTAGCACTACACAGCAAAATGTTTATTAACGTTAGATATGTCTGTTTTTACATATTGAATCTTAACCTTCTACCTTTTAAACAGCTTTGCGTATAGAAGTCCATTATTATGAAATTGTGCTCTCTGGAGTATTTATTCTAACCACCTGGATGTTTGGGCAGTGTTGTTTTTGGATTGCAGTCTGCCATTGTGTATAAGATCTTGTTACTGCATACGCACACACAGGATGCGCAAATAAAATCATGTCATGTGCTACAGCAGTGAGTTGACAGTGTCCATCAGATGACAAACACTCCTTCAGCAAATAAAAGCTAAGTACCGTGAAGTCATTATAGTATCCTGGGTAACTTTGGAAATTCCCATCGGAAGAGTCAGCGCTGGGTACAGGCTGGGGAGAAAAAGCTTTTGGAATGTGCGGTATGCAGGGCAATCAGGCTACGGGGTCATGAGCACTGGTAGTGTGTGGTTCCCGGTTCTGCTCGTCTTAAAAGAAACTGTGTGAACAGCAGGCAGCCAACATACTTGTTTATGTCATTCTTCGTATAACGTAAAGTAAAATTATCCACATCCTTTTCAAAAGTTAATTGATTTCCCCATGTGTCTTCAGTTGAAAATTGTTTAGTTGATAAATTTTCTTCATAAAGAATTTTGATTAATTAATTAATCATGTCTGTGCAGTAGCTGGCTGTAAGAGTTTAGGACCCCTTGTTTAATTTGTAAAATGGTCCAGGTAGTGATTACTGTGAAATATGCTGTGTAAAAGAAAGGTTACTTAATTGATTTATTTAGGAAGTATGATACTACAGAAGATAATGTTACCTGCTCACAGTGGCTGGATCCCAGCTTGCTTCTTAGGTAGCTCTGTGTTATTTTAAATAAAATTTGATTTATTCAGATGCAGACTGGGCTGCGTTCTATGCAGAGCTGGCGTGTTTTTCCCAATTCAGGTGGGTTTCTCCTCATCTATTCTTATGTTAACAAAAAATTCAAAGCCTAGTGGCCCTGAATTGCTCCTGAATGTATTTGTGAATTCTTGTATTGAGCCAGTGGCAGCTATAATGGGATTTAGCTCTCCTGTAACCACATTGATTGATTCATCCATTAGGTCAAACTGTCGAGCGGGCCGCCCTAGGGGGGCGCAAAGATGTGAAAAAAAGAAAACAAGAATCGAAAATATGAAAAATACATCTATTGAAACCAAAACAAATTAACTTAAACTACATTCTGATACTAGAAAAATATAGAGTTAGATAAATGTCGATAAAAGTTAAGTAGGTATAATAAAATATGCATCTATGATATATCATTAATTAAAGAAGAACAAATTGGTATTAGTGGGCTCCATTCAAAAAAACGTTAGGGGGCGCGATTAAAACTGTTATGAAAACTCGGGTCGCAAATACTTAAAGGTTGAGAAACGCTGGCATTAGGTGGTCTTGTCTAAGCTAAAATTTCTAGCATTTGTGGTAAAGCGGAATGTGGTTAAAGGGGTGATGGTTACCAGGGCATGTACATTAAGACTGGTTGAGTGAAAATGACATGATCTGACTTTTAACTCCTCCAGTTGCAACATCATTTTAGGAAGGGAGGAAACATTCCAATAGAAAATTTGTTAGTTCAAGCTGTGAAGTGAATGTAACTAACCAAAGGCATAAAAACTTCTTTATTATGTTATGATGTGAATATTGTAGGAAATTTTGGCCATAGTGTATATATGAATTATGCAATTTCACTTTCACAAGCTAGGTTAGAGGTGGCAACTCAAGAGATATCAGAATGCTACAAAGATTTGATTAGACCGGTTTCAAGTGTATTTAACAGATTAAATAGGGCATCAGAACCTCCCAAGTAGGTAAGACTAATCTTTAACTATTGTGGCTTTCACATTGGCAGTGTGGTGAGCTGTAGGAAGCAAAGGAGGACAAATGGTTGTGGCTTACCAAGGTTTTCAGTAACCACTTTGTAGTATGCTCCTAGCCTTTGTCTCACTTCATTGTGGAGGCACAGGTGTATTCGAGTTGAAGGAATTGTCAAATCCCTGGAAAGGCTGAATTCAAAGTGTCATATTAATATTAAGGCTATCAAGATTCTTTACTGCTGGGTAAAAGAAAGTTGGACCACGTATTTGAAACAGTGTCATCGTAAGGGTCTCCAACTATGAAAACACTGCCAGGAATGGCAAGTGATGCCTTCCTTTTTGGCATTATAGGTCTAGGTGAAGTCTGCAATATTGTGGATTTTTCCATGTTGAGCAACATCAGACAGTTGGAAGGTTCTTCTAATGCATCCCACAGGTGTAAATCAGTTTAATGGCTAACTAATATGGTTGTCCTCCCTGTTTTATTTTTTTTCTCACCACTCTAATTGCAAAAAGATACTCCCTTCTCTGTGCCACTTGTAACATTTCTGAGAAGTGATGTGGCATGGGGTAGGTAATATTCAGCTCCTTATCCTGGTGCACTCTTTGTACCTCATACTGTAAGGCTATTGTTTGTGAGACCTGCCTTAACTCATTTTTCCTGGTTTCTAGTATTACTAAGCAATGGACAATCTCTTTTATTAAGGTGTTCAGCTTCTGGCCTTCATTATTTCAACTAATATTATGGTTGGTCGGAACCACACGTGATACCTGATAAGTAACCATCAAAATAATTAAACTGTGACCAGACCTATAGATGCAATTCTCCGCAATCTTTAACCTGTCAAGGAAGTGAACCACCCTCCATAGCACATGACACATAGGACATGACACATAGGACATGACGTCCGAGATTCAGTTGCCGCAAGGGGAAGCAGAGGTGCATACACCTGATGTGCCCCAATTAGAGTGAAACACGTGTTGTGTACTCTTTGTGTTATTTAACAGGTACTACATGGCATATCTGTGATCTGCTTCTTGCAGCTGAGAGGGTGTGGCAGATGTTTGCCGAATGGCCAGCCAACCACAAGTGTTACCTGGTAAGTGACTACCCAAATAATCAGATTGCGATCATACCTATATATATATACTAGCTGTGTAAGCCCGTGTTCTAAAAAACATGGGGTCCTAGAAACTATTAAAATCATCAGAAAAAAAATTGAAATATAGAAATGTCAGGTAATTGAAAGGAACTACTCTGGGCATCTCTCTCCTAGAAGGTTTCGTTTTGCCAACGTGCTCGCATCGTTTGTGAATTAGCGGCTAATCAACTGTCTTTCTTTGGAGATTTCGTTTTGCCAACATGCTGGCCTCACTTTCGTATCCTTGGAGGTGGAGTCCTTAGCCGACTCCACCTCTCACTTCCAGGCCGGACAGACACACACACTTCCACACGTAGATGTTTATTTATAAGATAAACAATTCAATACCAACACAAGTATCAGTTCAAAGAGTGATTTATTTTCACAAATACCTCACAGATGATACACAAATATTGCACAAGCACAATTCCTTTTATATTGCCCTGTCTCTTTTCTCTTCGTCCTCTCCTTTTACTCCTCCCGAAAAAGTTTGCCACATCCACCCGACTCTAGCTCAGATGAATGAAGATGGGCAGCTTCTTTTATGCCAGACCCAGGATCACTTCTATATGACGCTACCGCAAGCAAGAAGTAATTCCAAATCAGGCAAAGGTTCCTTTAAGGGGGTGATGATTTGTCTTTGTTGGTCTCCAACTGTCCTTCCATTAAACTGGTCTCCCAGCCAGTTATGGGACCTTGGACCATCCTAGCCTGAATGCCAGCCCATGCCTGGTGACGATCATATATACATTAACCATCTACAAGCCACAAAACACTGCTTGGCTGCATTCTTCAGTCAAACCTACCACCTGTGTTCATCAGTTAAACCAACACCTAACACCTTTCTCATAAGTCCTATTAATAGATGACACAGAAACTCCCTAAACTCATAGTTACCAGACTCACAGCTAATATCAGCCTTAATAACACCTGTCAGCTGCTCTTAGTATTCATGCTAGTAAAGCCATACAAGCAGATAATCTGATGTTTGTGCTTACCAGCTATACCAGCCCCCCATATTTGTACTGATTATTCACACTGACATTTAACAATCATCCATCATACATATATACACCCAATTAGTGCACTTATCAATCACACAAATATCTAGCAAATGCACCTAACATTCTCTCAAACACCTGACACCTGCACACAGTAGCCATAAACAGCTGCTATGCATAGTCATCACCCCCATACATACTATATGTTTATTAACCACAGTACAATCACACAAATACCAGATGTGTTTATGAGCTACGCCAACCTCTCATACAGCTTTTGAAGTCATTAGCTACATAAGCATGTGGTAACTGATTTTATCAGAAACTAAAACATCTTTTCCCAGCACTTAGGAGCCTCACCTACCCCTAATGCTTGTACAGCAATATAATCAGCTCATATCATTAACCAAATACTAATTTTAGATACCAAACTAACATCTGTGTTCATTACCCACACATAAACCTGATACCTGGACAAATCAGCCACATACACGCTGATGCCTCTAAAACAATCAGCCACACAAAGCCATTATTCCTGAACTCATCAGATAGCTGATAAACTTTGCTCATCTGCTACACAAAAATGTAACAAGTGTGTTCTTCAGTTACTCAAACACTTAATACTTGGATGTATTGCCCATATTAACTCCTGCTAACTGAGCTCATCAGCCACAAAAGTACTTGACATTTTTCTTTGGCAACCACACAAATACCTGATACTTATTTCCATTAGCTATCTGAAACATGAGCTCACCATTCATATAATCTGAAACTTGTGCTCCTTCACTAAACAAACACCTGTTATCTGCCCTTATTAATTGTACAAACATTTAATACAGTGTCTTATCAGAGTCGGCAATAGTTTCTTCAGAATGGCACTGTACAGCCAATGATTCCACACATTATTGTTCACACACATCCTGCTTACACACCAGAGGAAGAGCCAATGACACAAGCAGCATTCTTGGATGTTTCCATAGTGACCGAGTGTGACGCATAGGGTTTTCCTGAAGCAGGCCCAGCTATGGGACACTTTGTTTCATGACAGGCATTGCAATATGGGGCAGCTTATGTGTTGGACATCTGTAGTCATAATTACTTTAAAAAGCTTGTCTCTTGCCTATAAAATTTAGCAACTAGATCCAAAAATGATATGTATTGTGACAGTCATATTTTAAACAAGTCATATGAACTCAATAATGGAGTCCAGAGGTATTGTGGGGAAATTGCGTACCTTAAAACACAATTAGAATATTCATTTTTGGAATTTAATTCTGGTATTAACAAGTGTGGATAATTAATACACTACAGTGAGTAAAGTACAGACAGTTAATAAATTTACCTGACATTTACATTTACAATTTTGTGTTATATAACTGAGTAAAATAAAGACAGAAAATTAAAAATCACTTTGTAATTATAGTAATTTCAGTTGACAATGAGAAATGTTCTCTCATGTTACAGTTTAGGTAGGCATGTTGTGGTGCTACAGGTTAGGTGAATTGGCATTGCTAAACTGGCCCGAGTATGGTTGTGTATTCTCCCTGCCATGGAGTGGTGCCCTGTCCAGGTGTTGTTCCTATCTTTTGCCCAGTGATTGCTGGGATAGGTTTCACCTACCCCATGACCCTGCCCTACAATAAGCAAGTTAGCAAGTAAGGAAAATGGATGGATACATTCACTTTTTAATATTGTTTTTATCAGTATGCTGCTGCTGGAGTATGTGAATTTCCCCTTGGGATTAATAAAGCTATCTATCTATCTATCTATCTATCTATCTATCTATCTATCTATCTATCTATCTATCTATCTATCTATCTATCTATCTATCTATCTATCTATCTATCTATCTATCTATCTATCTATCTATCTATCTAAATGTTGAGGTCTGCTTCCAGAAGGTGGTGTCTCATTTTGGACCCATCTTGGCTCTAGAGAGAGAGTGAGTCTTGTTAAAAATTGACCATTGTAACAGTGAAACTGTCCCAATGATATAGCTTAATCAAGTGTGTGTTTTGTTTAAAGATTTTTTGCACTTTTGTTGGAATTAAATAGGGTTTTTGCCCAGTTGGCACCCCAATCATTTGGAATTCCCCCTCCCTCATCATTTGCCCTGCTGCAATCTCCAGTCATTTTTGGTTATTGTTGCAGTGTTCATCTGGTATTGCTTTGAATAACACATCAATTTGGTGGCATTCTAGATGCAACATTACTTAAGAGGAAAGGGACTCTGTAACTTATTATCAGAACGTTAACTAAAAATACAAGAAAAACACACTCTCACTAGTAAAATAATTAAAGTTTTGTTCCACTAGAGGTGCTTTGTTAAAGCTCGCTTTTAACTGCTTTTCATATTTTGCTCAGTCATGAAAGTTCATTTGATGTATCTCCTCCCACTTGTCTTAAATTTTCTTTTATTGTTTTCTGTTAAATTTGTTCTCATCAGTCATAACGAGTACTGGCTTTTTTGAGTACCAGATTCTGTAGAATTACTTTACCAATGTTCTGCACTGCTGTTATTTTAGTCTTTCACTTTCTATATTTTATTGAACATCTTTTATGAATGTTTGTAATGATTTAAACCCATTAAATGATTATTTTTTATTTGACTATTATAAAATCTAGCTTCTACCTCTAAGAAAAGGGAGCTTTCATGGGCCAGTTGCAAGGATACGAAACACAATGCTCATGCTAACCACCATCCAAGTTCGTTCAATTTATTGTCCTCTTCCCATCCTCAACATGACAACTTTTTTCAGAAGTTTTTCTTCCTGAAATAGTTTTGGTGATTATGATAGTCAATTTCACGGTGAGAACAACTTTAATTTCAGACTGGCTATATCATGTAGGAATTTAAAGAAACAAGAAATTAACTTTAGTTGAATTTAGTGTGTTTAATCTCTTAATGATGCTGACACATTGCGTTAGATCAATTTTGCTTAATTTGATTCACTTCTACTCAGCATCTGATACTTTCTTATTTCAGTGTGTACCAATTATCTCCAACACCAATAGATTCCACTTGCCCTGATACCACCTTTCCCATGTCCTGGTTTATGTTACAATCTTTGTCACTGACTGCACCAAGATTTGAAGGAAAGACGTCCAAGTCTGAATGCAGAAAATTAATTTTTTACCCACATTGTTGCACTTCATGGTTTTATATGCTTGATGTATGTTGTCAACCAGCTGGATGTAGTTTGGTGCTCTTTAGAAGCCAAAAAAGTTCACAACAACATTTTTAAATGTCCTCTATATGATTTCCACAGGCCCCACTAGAAGAACTTAGAACTGCTTGTCGCTAATGATCTGGCTGATTTGTGGACCAACAAAAGTGATTTCCTTAGTCTTGGTATTAGTTTTTCATGGAAGTATCTTAAATATTGAAATCCTTCACCTTCCTTGTTCATCGCGTTTACCAAATTTTTCATCGGTCCAAGTTTTATATGAAAAGGAGGCAAAAATATCTTGTGGTCGTTTATCTGCCACACTTTCCTGCCCATGAATCACATGCTTATGGAGCAGCCAGTTGTGTTTAATGTAATGAGACTCGTTAGCACAGCTGTTCCATTTGCAAATGAAGTTACAGAACATGGTATGTTCAAGCTGCATTTCTAGTAGTAGTGCCACTACATTTTGATCACAATAGATGGTTCCAGTTGTAGTTGTTGTACTCTATATGTATACATATAATGAGAGGAAATCACAAAAATAGGTAATTGCAATCAAACAATATATGATTGTGAATTTTAAAGATGATTTTTTTTTATCAGCAGGCCACAGTCCAAAAGATACACCCAAAAGTGTTCAGGAAGCAAAATCTTTATTGTCCAGTATAATTGTTATACTGTAACAGAAGTGAATCGAAATGTTGGTTTCAATTGTTAGGAAAACAGGATGTCTAGGAGTGGTGCGCCAGCACATTTCTAATGGAAGGTGTGGCTTAAGACAAATTAGTTATGTTGTCAGGAGCGGGTCTGTGAAATATCATGAACACCAAACCTCAGAGATCTTTGGTGGCACCTGAGTCTTCTGCATCCCTGATTCCTTAAAGATCTGGAACTTTAGGACAGATTCTGAACTACCTTATTTATAGAACCACACAATTTTAATTCTCCCACCCAGGGATTGTGTGCTGCCATCTAACTAACTAGAACAAAACAACGTGTTTCATGCCAGATTGTTTCCTCTTTATCACTTTAGGTGGAGGTTTCAACATCCCCTGCACATGCTGAATCACCTTCTCTCCAGTGTCCTCCCTACTACAGTTATTCTCTAATATCAATTATCTATTCTCTTCACTGGTGCCCCTGCTTGTTGATCTTGTTGGTGTGTTTGGTACAGGAACAGAGCATTTCTACCTCTGGCCAAACCTTTATTTCCTACAGTTGCATTGCAACATATTTTGTGTGTATTTAAGTATGTTTTCTTTCTATCTTCCTGGTAACCCCTGGCCCAGCAGGAAATCCATTACAGCTATTCTTACATTACACATTTGTGAAAGGATGTCTGTATTCCATACACATGACTAAGGTAAATAAAATGAAAAAGAAACATAAGTCTCTTCTTATACATTTCTTATTAAACTAGTTGTGGTACTCATCTAACATGGGTTGAAATCTAAGTAATCAGTTTAGACCTCATGCAATGCACATGTCTCTGTTATATGCCATTTGGTATGGGATTTGTAAAAGCAGTGTTAATATTGGTGATGCACCATCTATTAGAAGGACAAGTGCCATGCATTTTATTTCTAAAAATATTTGTGATACACCATTTTATGAGTGACAGAGACATAACAACTGGATGGACACACTGACAGACACATAGACACCTATCCTTTTATTAAGGTGGACATTCAGGTTGATTTGCCTTACCTGTATATATAAGTGCCCTACTTTGCCATCTCACTATTCCTGTCAAATGGAACCCTGTATAGTTGATTCTTAGATGTGGTATGCATCTTCAGCAACCCTGTCTCTGGTGGAAAAGCTCACAGAGATGATGTTCATAAAGATGTTAATGTCTTCCATGATAGCACTCTGAATATCCCAAAGACAATGGCATTGTTTTCACTCACCATGTCGACACCATATTTCTATTTCTTTGTCAGGTGTGAATACAAGGCCTGTGCTACTAGAGTGGGGCAGTGGTACAATTCTAAAAATCTAGTAACATATAAAGTGATGGGCAGAGGCCATAGATTCTAAACTACAGTTTGAAATATATGCTATGACCTGTTTTACGATATGCACATTATTGACAGTAGGTGTATGAATTTGTTTTCAAGAGGAGGAGGCTTTACCGGAGGATTAACTGCATGTGAAAACAAATTTCACATTAGTCTTGTCCTTTATAGATATATTCATGCTGTATGTATGAAGTGTTTTGTATGCAAAAATTAACACAATTTTGTCTACACAAGTGAGAAATGTATATAGTGGACTGTAAAGATTGTTTTGAAAGGCTCATCAGATTCAGATGAAGAATGCATAAACACAGTGAGAAATGTGTTTGGAGTTGTGCAATGTGTGCTGTAGCATTTGCAGTTTGTATAAACAGGATGACAAATGTGACCGAGCCATTCCCAAATGTGTTACTGCTTTGGGGATTTCAGGAACTTTTATGAGAATGGTGTTTTTTGGTGTGTAAAATGCGTCAAAGCAATTGAGAAAAACTGGAAAAAGTACATACAAAATTAGTGTATGTGTTAACTCGTCCCTCTTTTCTGTAAGTACTTCAGAATGTAGAGGCACTCTTGTGACTTTTTCAGTATGCAACTGAAGGAATCTGAAGCACCTAAAAGATTGTACTGATATCCTTTTACATGTGGCCTGATTTGATTTCTTAAGTCTATATGAATTATACTGACATAACAGCTTTCAGGGCCTGGTTATTGTTAAAACACTGTTCTGTATGATTAGTCATCTCATTCCTACATGCAGCCTTATTGTTTACTGTATCAGGCCAATTACTATGGTATGATCAGCTTGCCAGACAATCCGGTTATAGATGGAGCTAAACAGATTCAGATCTGTAAATTTCATGACTAACTCAAAGAATATAAACAATTATACTAAATACAAAGCTGTAGCTGTAACATCTCTACATGGCTTAGTTTATGAAAATGTTACGTAAACATAAACCCTTAAATCCTTTTCAAGTTTTGCTTACTGTAGTGTCTCCCATCTTCTTATATAATAGGCTACCATGGCTGTCTGTCTGTCCAGGATTTTAAATCACCTTTAGCTCGCAAACCGTTTGACCTATTGACCTGAAATTTGGTACACATATACTACATGACGTCAACTATCTGCTTTCGGAGTGATGATTGACCTCCAAGGTTATTCCTCTTTTTATTTTTATTTTATTTTATTGTAGAATCAACTCTTGGCAGTGGCCAGCAGTGCAGCCATGGGGCCCATGCGTACAGGTGCTGGTCTCATCCCTACCACCTTCGCCGTCACTTCCTCTACCCCTTCATATTTTAAATCATTCTTGAGTCAGATTGAAGACTTAACTGCCAGCTTAAGTGAAAAATTAAGGAAAACGTACTAAGCAATTGCAACACAAAAACTGACTTAATGAGTTTTAATGCAAAAAGATGCTGACGAAAGAAGAGAAGAAGCGGGCCACTAGGGTGGAGTAAAGAAGAGCTGCTCAGGAAGCAGCAAGAGCATCAACCTCTGAGCAAACGAATGCTAAACGTACAGAGAAAGAGGATGAGAACTATAAATGCTCAAGTTAAGTGTATTCACTGCATGTTATTGTGCAGTGCACCGTTACTGGTGTATTTATAATTTATGTTTCTTTTGCCCGCGTGTAGCACTTTGCACTTGTCTACATTAAACTGCATTTTTTAAGTGTTAACCCACTGCTGAAGGTTGTTCACAACTTTTTGAATTCTTCTTGCTGCCTCCTTAGTGTCTGCCATCCCTCCAATATTAGTGTCATCTGCAAATTTTACAAGTATACAAACTATACCAGAACCAATGTTATTAATGTAAATCAGAAAAAGTAAAGGTCCAAAGAACAGAGCCTGAAGGATTCCACTGATGACCTCGCTCCATGAGGAGCATTCTCCTCTTATCTGTACTCTTTGTCTCCTGCCAGTTAGCCAACTAGAAATCCAGTTTTGTAGGTTACCTCTGATGCCTACAGCTTCTACATGCAGAAGTAATCTTTGCTGTGGGACTGTATCAAGGCCTTTTGAAAGTCGAGGTAAATTATGTCGTATGCTTTGTTTTTGTCAACTATTCTAGTTTCTTCTTCAAAAAAATCAAAAGATTGGTTTTGCAGGACCTTCCTCTCATAAACCCATTCTTGCTGCTATTTAGTATATTATTTTCATTTAGGTAATTTTCAAATTTATTGCTTATTATAGTTTCCATAATTTTGCATAACACAGAAGTAAGACTTATTGGTCTGTAATTACCAGGCTCCATTTTGTCTGTCGTCTTGAAGACTAGAGTCACATTTTAAACTTTCCAATGCTTAGGTACTTTTCCTTTTTCAAGTGACTTCTCAAACTCACCTAATACAGATTTATAGATGGTATCTTTTCGTTTCTTTCAGTACAATTGTTAAAATCCCTTCAGGTCCAGGGGTTTTATTAGTCTTCAACATATTGAGGGCTTGAAGCACATCTGACGCTTATATTTTAAAATCTATGATCTCAGCATTTGTTTTTACTTCTACATGAGGCATTCCCTTATAAATACTTGGGTGAAATTCTTGTTTGATTCATTTGCTATTTCCTTCTTAATTTCAATCATTTCTCCATTTGTGTCCCTAAGGTTTCTTAAATTTTCCTTTATTATCTTTTTACTTGGTGCCACGGTGGCGCAGTGGTAGCACTGCTGCCTCGCAGTAAGGAGACCCGGGTTCGCTTCCCGGGTCCTCCCTGCGTGGAATTTGCATGTTCTCCCCGTGTCTGCGTGGGTTTCCTCTGGGTGCTCCGGTTTCCTCCCACAGCCCAAAGACATGCAGGTTAGGTGCATTGGCGATCCAAAATTGACTCTAGTGTGTGCTTGGTGTGTGGGTGTGTGTGCCCTGCGTTAGGACTGGCGCCCTTCCCGGGGTTTGTTCTTGCCTTGTGCCCTGAGATTGGCTCCAGCAGACCCCCGTGACCCTGTGTTAGGATATAGCGGGTTAATGGATGGATGGATCTTTTTGCTTCGAGTAGTACTGAAAATATTGCTTACTTTTGTCTTGGCTTCTCTAGCAATTTCTATTTCAGTTTCTCGTTTGACATTTCAAATTCTTTTTTTGATCTCTTGCTGTAGTGTCTGGTATTCCTCTATGTCTTAATTATCTGTCTTTTTAAAAATTTTCTTGTACAGTGATCTTTTCAGTATTACTTTCTTTTTTTAATAATGCTCCTTATTTTTCCATTTCCTCTTTGTTTTATTGGATTTCAGAATAAACTTATTTTGAGCCTCATTCCATAAAGTCTGCTTTCCTCAAGTTATAAGTTTTTGTCTTTTTAGTTAGCCACAAGTACTAGGGTGTTGTACCATGTTAGGCATTTTGAATGTAGTGACAAGTCAAGTAAAATGACACCTTTTATTAGCTAATTAAAAAGATTACAGTATGCAAGCTTTCGAGGCAACTTAGTTCCCTTTTTCAGGAAAGATGTAAATAAATAGCTAGCCAATAAAAGGTGTCATTTTGCTTGACGTCTCATTGCATCCATAATGGTTAACATGGTACAACACCCTAGTACTTTCTTTCTTTAATCAATTTTGTCTTTTTCAATCATCATTTTTAATTTATGTTAATACTTTTAACTCATTTATTCTTGTTTCCAGTATATTGAGCCTTAAGGGACGAGGCCACAGCAAGGGACCAACCCAAACACCATATAAAGCCTGTGTGGCACGTGTTGTGTTGGTGTAATAATAAGTATTCTTTCAAATGTGAATGAGGGCAAAAGTTAACATTTTTGATAGGCTTAGTATCCCATAAATCCATGTAATGTTTTCTTAGCAAATAATCTTATGTTACTTTATAGTGGTGCTCTTAATGAATGGTGCTATAGAAACTAAACATTAATGAATGTGCCTATTGGTGATGTTCCCTGACAATGGTTCCCCTTATACTAAGGTTGTATTCACACTTGCAATTTGTTCCATGTCCACATGTAATCCCCCGCCTGAAAGAGGGAAAGAGGGGCCTAGTGTGAGTACACTAATGCAAATGCACCCAGGTAAATTTTGCACAAACGTTAGTAAGTTTTGCTTCACAGAGGGAACTATAGACACATGGAATAAATAACCATGTATTGTGTATGGTATAGTGGGTCAGCGGCTTCAAAAAAAAAGGGCCAGGTTTTAAATCCTTAAAGCCACGTCACTCTCTCTGGACGCGAATGCACGACCGTGTGGAGTTAATGAGGTAGTTGGGGCAAGTCGCACCGGCACGTGTGGGTGCGATCATTCTCAATTGCTTCATTGGCTTCCTGCAGCATGTGATTAAGGTGTTGCGCCCACAGAGACGTGTGTGTGTGTATATATATGGGCCGACACAAAAGGGGGAGATGAATCAAAGAAAAGGAAAAACATGGAAAGGAAAGAGGTTAAAAAACAATAAAGGCAGTCTTGGAAGTACGATCTGGCCACCTAGAAGGAGGAAGTAGTACGAGCTGGGGCTTCGTGAAGGAGCGTTGGCTGTGGCATTCTACGGGCTAGTTCGACCCACTGAATATTTGGCTTCCTAGGTGCGACCAAGTGAGCAAGAAGGGAGGAGAGCCGACCTCGGACGGTCTGGCTGCGATGTCCGGAGGCAGTCAAGACAGGGGTCGGCATAATGGAGCTCGTGGCTGCTGAGTCTCCACCGGCTACGCGAGCAATGGGTGAGCCTGGGAGAATGAGAAGGAGGTGGGCTGAGATCGGGAGGAGTTAGCCTGCATTTTTAACCTCTGATTTTTAACGGATTTATTTATTGATTTTTTTTATCCCCACTTTTCACTGAATTTTTTGGATTTATATACAGTATTTACTGTTTTTAGAACACTGTACAATTGACACTTTTGTTGGTTTTACTTTTGTTTGACTGTTTTTTAATAAAAGCACTTGGGCACTTTTTCCTCCATCCTCTGGCATCATCAGAGAAATGTCCTCATTTGTCAGCTCATCTCGGTCATTAATATCGATGGTGTTGGTTCAGCAGACTCCCATGTGGGAAGAGGGAATCTGTAGGGGACCGGCATCATCACATGGTGGACAGTAGGACTGTAGGGATGTTCAAAATTCGACTTGATGTTATTTTAGAGAAAGTAGGTGGATAGGACTGGTGAGCTTTGTTGGGCTGAATGGCCTGTTCTTGTAAAAAATGTTTTTCTAATGTTTCATTAAGGAAAGAAGAACACATCAGTGTGGGGGAAAGCCTGTACTGGATACTTAGAAAGGTGAATGTTTCTCAGTCATGCTATTTATTTGATTTCATCCATTTCAGTCTTTATATCACATTGCTCGATATAATCTCCAATGATTTTTAATCAATTATAGTATTTTCTATATAATGATTAGTATAGATAGATACTTTATTAATCCCAAAGGGGAAATTCACACAGTGTAGTGCGTCTCTTTACAGGTGAAAGCACGAGAAAAGTAATAACAAACTATAACATTCTTAAAACAACTTAATCCAACTCAGATTTACAATGGAAGCAGACCCAGACAGACCACCGGTTCATTTCAGGGCACACTTCTGCACATGCCCCCACTTTCACTCTCATAATTAAATAATGTAGCTGCAGCTTTGTCTTGTGTATAAAGTACAGAGAAATTTTTACTTACATGTCCAGCCAATATGTAACTTGTCATCACTATCCAGGACCATGATAAACAAGAATATAAAAATTCATAACTTCATTTTATTTAACATCACCCACACACTACATAAAATTGTGCTGTAACTACACCACACCCATAAAACGTAGTATTTGTTATTCCTTCATATAAACTATATATTTAGTTTAATCTTTGCTGTTTTTGATATGTCTCGTTTCCTTCTTGTTTGATCTCTTAGTGCTAAAATAATAAAATGATTTTTAAATTAATAGAAATATTTTCTCTGTATTTTTCTACTGTAAGATAAAAAGCAAATATAGGAAAAGGTTTGGGGCATGTCCAAAACCTCGTGTTTTTGAAATAAATGAAGGCAAAATTACCCTTTTTACAAAGGTGAAAATGATGTCTTTTCAGACAGGAGTCCAATACAGAACTGGGCAGCAGAATTATTACAAGAACAAGCAAATACGAACACAACTCCAGTTCTTAAATCCTTACACTGGCTCCCGGATAAGTTTAGGGCAGATTTCAAAATTCTCCTTTTAACATATAAAGCTTTAAATGGCCGAGGTCCGGCTTACTTGTCTGAACTTATCATGACTTACAAACCAGAGCGTACATTAAGATCTCAAGATACTGGTCTGCTTATGATTCCAAAGATTAATAAAATAACAGTGGGAGGTCGTGCTTTTAGTTACAGGGCCCCTAAACTGTGGAATGGTCTGCCTGCTACAATAAGAGATGCCCCTTTGGTCTCAGATTTTAAATCCCGGCTGAAGACTCACTACTTCAGTTTAGCACACCCTGACTAGAGCTGCTGATTAACTGTACAAACTGCATCTCTGTTGCTGGTCATTAGCACTAAAACATAAGTAATATGATAGTTATAATTTGTTACTAACCCTTACCTATTCTGTTTCTCTTGTCGGTACTCAAATGTGGCACTTGTTGCCACAGCCCACCTGCCAAGTTGTTTTGCCTGCCTAAGATAAAGTCATCCCTGATGGAGGATCGCAGGAATCATTGGGTAGAGGGTCCTTTCATCGGTTTGGCTGGCTCAGCGCTGTCTCAGCTGTGGAATGGCCAATTGGGGGAGGCAGCTTGATAGCTGAAGTCTTAAGGACTCTAAATAAATCTTATTATGTGATATCATCTACCATTAAATTCTGCTCCGTACTTGTAATATTTTTATTTTTATATTGTATTGAGGATTACTTGTGTTCTGTTCTGTGTATTGTATTGTATTGACCACCTTCTGTTTGACACCCACTGCACTGCACCCCTGGAAAGGGGTGTCTCTTTGAACTGCTTTGCCCAAGGTTTCTTCCATTGTTTCCCTACAAGGGTTTTTTTGGGGGATTTTTTTCTTGTCTTCTTAGAGAGTCAAGGCTGGGGGGCTGTCAAGAGGCAGGGCTTGTTAAAGCCCATTGCGGCACTTCTTGTGTGATTTTGGGCTATACAAAAATAAATTGTATTGTATTTAAAATGGCAGAACATCCAGTCATATGAATTCTAGGCAGGAAGGGTGGGTCCAGGATGGCGGACAATGGACGTGCAGTGAGCAATGGGATGGTCATCAATCTTCAATTCTGCAGATGGAGGGAGAGAGAAGGCATTAGCACACAGCGGTAATTACCATCACCAGAGCCCTTAAGCTGACTCCCAAGCACACGTGCATGACCCAATGTCTTTTAACATAACATAAGTTTCATAAACCCGCTTAATGAAATTCAGGTTCAAGGGGAAAGTGAGCCTATCCCAGCAGTGTCCAGCACAAAGTAGGGACCAGAACAGAACAGGGTGCCAGTCCATCACAGGGTCTACTTTCGCACACTTCCAATGGGACCAGTTTACATTGTATGAGGGATGTGAGAGGAAAACTGGAGTGCATGGTGGGTGATCCATGAACACATACGTGGAGAACATGCAAACAGAAAATCACAAGCTCTTTTTTAATTGTTGCTCTTTGAGCTGATAAACCCTAAATTTAACAAGTATATAGCTGTCTTTTTCTTCCACATTTTTATTTTATCTTCTTACTCCTTCCTTCTGGAGATCTAGTATTTATCAAGTTGCTTTAAATTTTTGATCTATAATTATTTAGTTTTGTATGCTGTTTTATTCGTTTTAAACTAAACCTTTGGTTTTCACCTCCTCTATGTCAAAACGTTTATCTGACATTTTGAGAATTTATTGTATCAATTCAGAATTTATATTGTTATACACAATCTCAAGAATGCAATGTGGCATGGAAAATAATCTACTGTATGTATAAAGTTCACATATCTATTTAGTGTAAAGTTTTTTTTTAAAGGATCACAGGGAGCTGAAGCATACTATATCAGAATCAGGCATTAATTATTGAGGGGCACAGTGACCCCATTGAATTTACAGTATGTAGTGATATATAAAATTCTATTCTGCATTGTGATGTGGATGGAAAACTTAAAACAAATGCACAACTTCAACAAGAGCAGTGACAACAGCAGGAACTGAACCAAAGTTTCTTGAGTTATGAGGCTGATGTGCTAACCATCTTGCTGCCTGGAATGAATACTTATTTTAAATATCTCATGCCCTCTTGTTTTATTATAGCAAAGTTTACTTGACTACATGACGCCTGGAGATTTGACGTCTCTATGACTCCTGTAAATTAGGTTCAATGGTTTCCATAAATAGTTGGAGAATGTTTAACCTGGTGGTAATCAGGATGAAAACATGATAAATGACAACAAATGATTAATTCTGCATAATCACCTGACTAAAATATGGCAAGGTTTCATTGCCTTGGGGAATATGAACAATGCACAAAATCCATTTTATTTATTTTTTTACTCCAGTATAAAAATTACGTTTTCTAACTGTGTTTAAGTATAGCTCACCATTCTGTTTGCATTTCTGGAAATTAATTCCATGACTACTGAGGATCTGAATGCATAGATATTAGCTCCTTATCATCATCTTGTCCAAATATAAAAGTGAAATGAATAAAGTGCAAGTTTCTAACAAGGCTTTTCAATGGAGCTTGATACTGATGAAGCAAACAAACAATTATAAAGTGTCATTAAATAGTACAATAAGTACAAGAGGAAGGGCAAGCAATTCCTGAACCTAAAAAATGGAAAGCTTTTTCTTATTTTCTATCCCTTTTTGTCATGATGAAGTAGTAACAGGTGATAGATCACTGACCAGAGTGGTACATATTAGCTCAGTCTGTAGAAGCCAATTGGGACCTTCATGAGGGTACATTTCCTGTGAAGATGCCATAATGGATAAGTTTTGGGATTTTATTTCAATTTGAAACTGTGTCAGGTCCGATTGTGTCTTTGATTTGGGGCTCAGTGGCACCCCCTCGTGCTCACACCAGCAAGTGGAGGAATGGAGTCAGGTCTAAACCAAGCACGGTGACTACTGACAGTAGTGCTTAAACTGTCTTGTCCGTCCTGGACAAAGGAAGATAACAGACCAGGCAAACTAATATGAAAAGTGTTAAAAAAACTGCTGAAAGTTGTCTGAGTCAAACTAACAGGTAGACTGAATGCAGAGTTTTTTAACAGAATGGCGGAGATTACTTTTCAGGGTAATTCAGAGTACAACAAGTTAGAAAATGTATGCATAGTGTAACATTCAGGTACATTTGAGGAATTACAATATCATGTGTTTGAAAACAGAGCCCAAATACACTTGTGGTGGCTCAAGTGCTTTCATAGACAGCAGAGTCCAATTAAAGTGACATAAAAGTAGCGTTGATTGATGCTGTCTTGTTAGGTGAGGAGGGTCTGTGTCTAACTGTTGTTCATATTTCTTAAGCATCACGGTTTTAAAAGAAGTACCCAATAGAGAGGTAAAATCAATGTTAAAGCCTCAGATTGAAGAACAGGTCTAGAGTGTTACTGATAAATTGCAGTGTCAGAGAAATGTTGAATTATTATGTAACTAGTAACAGCACAATACACTTGACTTGAGCATTCCTAGTTTTCATCCTCTTCCTCTGTACGTTTACCATTCGTTTGCTCAGAGGTTGATGCGTTTGCTGCTTCCTGAGCAGCTCTTCTTTTCTCCACCCTAGCGGCCCGCTTCTTCTCTTCTTTCGTTGGCACCTTTTCGTGTTAAAACTGATTAAGTCAGTTTTTGTGTTGCAATTACTTAGCACGTTTTCCTTAATTTTTCACTTAAGCTGGCACTTAAGTCTTCAATCTGCCTCAAGAATGATTTAAGATATGTAGAGGTAGGGGAACTGGCGGTGAAGGTGGTAGGGATGAGACTGGCGCCCGTACGAATGTGCCGCATGGCCACCCTGCTGGCTGCTTCTGAGAGTTGATTCTACAGTAACATAAAATGAAAAGAGGAATAATCTGGAGGTCAATCATCACCCCAAAAGTGGATAGTAGATGTCACGTAGTGTATGTGTGCCAAATTTCAGGTCAATAGGTAAAACAGTTTGCGAGCTACAGGTGATTTAAAATCCTGGACAGACAAATGCACAGACACGGTATCATATTATCTTTAAAGATGCAAGTGTAGTTTTTATTTAAAAATGTGATTTTTTTTTAAAATAACAAAATAAACCCCCACTATCCACCTGAACAGATATTCAGTGCAGTAAAGACAGGCTTCTCTTTCTCAACTATAGTAACAGCACCACACCTACTAAATGCCAACAATTAAGTGAAATCAAAGAAATAAAAGTAAATAAGTATAAAATAAGGCAGCACGGTGGCTCAGTGGTAGCGCTGGTGCCTCGCAGTTAGGAGACCCGGGTTCACTTCCAGGGTCCTCCCTGCATGGAGTTTGCATGTTCTCCCCGCGTCTGCATGGGTTTCCTCCGGGTGCTCCAGTTTCCTCCCACAGTCCAAAGACATGCAGGTTATGTGCATTGGTGATTCAAAATTGTCCTTAGTGTGTGCTTGGTGTGTGTGTTTCTGTGTGTGCGCGCAACCTGCAGTGGGCTGGCGCCCTGCACGCGGTTTTTCCTGCCTTGCACCCTGTGTTGACTGGAATTGGCTCCAGCAGACCCCCGTGACCCTGTGTTAGGATAATGACTGACTGACTAAATTTAAAATAATGTTAATTATAAAATAGTAATATAAATATAAAATGACCAATACTAAAAGAAAATCACAATCAGTATTACTCAATGAAAGGAGAAAAGCAAAGGCACTGATTTCTGCATCTAGCTATTAATATTAGTTAAAACTCAATTATCCAAATAACTAAGAACTTGGAAAGGAACTAACGAAAGGCCACACTAATCACAAAGATTTAAATGTCTGTCCCATGTTACATAGAAGCAAATGAGGCTCTTCAGACGCAGATAAACCTTAACCCCAAGTCAGTCTTTGCTATACGTTACGTATAACATGGTCTAAGCTGCAGTTTTGCTCTGTCCTTGCTATTTGTGGCACAATGAGACTGCTCATGCTCTGTAGAAACTGTACACCACAGTGCAGTCCTTGTTGCATGTCCTTCCGCTCTGATCTTCTGCCCACATACAAACTAGGTTAAGACTTTGGACTTTAGGCTCTGAGGCTGTGGGTTCAAATCCTGCTACTGACACTGTGTGACCCTGAGCAAGTCACTTCACCCGCCGGTGCTCCATTTGGAAAACCAAAAGGAATGTAGCGAATTGTATCATAAATGTTGTAAGTCACCTTTGATAAAGGCGTCTGCCAAATATGTAAATGTAAACTGTAGTTCCCTTTCTAAACTCTTTTTATGCTTATATTATTAAGGGGAGCTGCACCTTTCTTGTGTAATTAATTACTTCAAACACCCATTAGCTGCAGGTTGATAATATCCGTTCTTTGCAATAATAATGTTCAGATAATGCTGCCATGACGTTGATTTTAGCATAACATAAATACTAAGTATGTGTTTATTCACCTTGGAGACCTGCTTTACCCAAAGTGTGCAGTTTGACACCATGTGTCCTGATTTGATGCAACAAAAACAAAATCTCTCTGTGACACTACATTTTTGCTCTTTTATACCCAGAGATGTTTTTCCCAATTCCATACGCTCTGGGGGGAACTTGACTTTCCATGAAATTCAAAGTGCTTTCTCATCTGTGCTTCATTTTCTGTTCTCTACAATGGGTACTCAATGCCTGTACTCTTTCAATTAATTTTTCTAGAATTCCCATAAGGTCATGACTAGCTAACTCATCTTTTAACTAAGGAGATTCACACTTTTCAGAGCCTCATCCTTCCAACCTGCTTCAGTTGCCAGCATTTGAACGTTCATTATAAACTGCTCAAAAAACTTAAAGGAACACTTTGAAAACACATCAGATCTCAATGGGAAAAAATAATCCTGCTGGCTATCTCTACTGATATGGACTGGGTAATGTGTTAGGAACGAAAGGATGTCACATCGCTTGATGGAAATGAAAATGATCAACCTACAGAGGGCTGAATTCAAAGACACCCTGAAAATCAAAGTGAAAAAATGATGCGACAGGCTAGTCCATTTTGCCAAAATTTCATTGCAGCAACTCAGTAGTTTGTATGGCCCCCACGTGCTTATATGCATGCCTGACAACGTCGGTTGGGGGGAAGCTCTGAATGATATGACGGACGGTGTCCTGGGGGATCTTCTACATCTAGACCAGGGCATCACTGAGCTCCTGGACAGTCTGAGGTGCAACCTGGCGGCGTCGGATGGACCGAAACATAATGTCCCAGAGGTGTTCTATTGGATTTAGGTCAGGTGAGCGTGGGGGCCAGTCAATGGTATCAATTCCATCATCCTCCAGGAACTGCCTGCATACTCTCGCCACATGAGGCCGGGCATTGTCATGCACCAGGAGGAACCCAGGACCCACTGCACCAGCATAGGGTCTGACAATGGGTCCAAGGATTTCATCCCAATACCTAATGGCAGTCAAGGTGCTGTTGTCTAGCCTGTAGAGGTCTGTGCGATCCTCCATGGATATGCCTTCCCAGACCATCGCTGACTCACCACCAAACCGGTCATGCCCAAAGATGTTACAGGTAGCATAATGTTTTCCAGACCCTTTCACGTCTGTCACATGTGCTCAGGGTGAACCCACTCTCATCTGTGAAAAGCACAGGGTGCCAGTGGTGGATCTGCCAATTCAGATATTCTATGGCAAATGCCAATCAAGCTCCATGGTGCCAGGCAGTGAGCACAGGGCACACCAGAGGACATTGGGCACTCAGGCCACCCTCATGTTGTCTGTTTCTGATTGTTTGGTCAGAGACATTCATACCAGTGGCCTACTAGAGGTCATTTTGTAGGGCTCTGCCAGTGCTCATCCTGTTCCTCCGTGACCAAAGTAGCAGATACCGGTCCTGCTGATGGGTTAAGGACCTACTACAGCCCTGTTCCTTTAATTTTTATGAGCAGTAATATATTAATTAATGGAGCTTGTGCCATTGCGACTTTTTAAAAAACCTATTAGCCTTTAGTTCTGACTACGCTGGAGCATCATAATTTCTCCTGCACAAAGAGATCAAGTGATTTGTGTCAAACATTGTGGATGCACATTGTGGTGTTTTTTGTGAAGCTGTGACATTATAAACACAACGCAAGTGCGGTCATCAAAATACATTTGTGGTTGTGCTTAAAAGTATTTTGTACTACTTGAGAAAACCACAACACTCATCTGGGTCATCCATAAACCTCATTGGATGTGGTATGGCTGTCTGTTTTTTTTTTTGGAGTGCCAGCGCTTCACCATGTGAGGATATGTCTAACCTCTCTGTGAACGAGCTTTTGTAAAGATATTTGTTTCTCCATCATTTGTTTTTGTAAAGGTTTTAACATCATCCTGAACTTCCCTCAAATCCCTAAATTTACATCTGACCTTGTGGTCACTTCAAGGTACTGTCACACTTTGTGGGAAAGCACTTAGGATTTTAATAGGTAACCAGAAGAAAAGACAAAAACAGGTCAAATACCTGGAGAGCAAGAATTACAGCAACCAGAATCTAAACAAAGGTACTAGTCATCAAATCGTTAAGAGAGGTAATATCAAGGACTTGTGTTTTTAATCTGTGAACCTGGATATGGATATGAACTTTTATCCCATCGTATCATGAGTGATTGTGCACAACCTCAGAGGACACATCCCCGAAAAAGGGAGCTCAAAGAATGGCATTGGAAATTTTCTAAAATATTTCACAAAAATAAAATCAAGCTATTAAGCGACAAACTAATGTCATCACTATATTCTAGGAGTTGAAAACAAATTTGTAGCAAAAGACCCGGGGAAGCTTGAAAAATGTTACGAAATACCCAGCATCCTTAATCTCAGGAGAAAGACCCTTTTTAAATAAAGAGATTAATAGTTCATCAGGCCACACTACTTCTGCAGCAACTGTTTTGAATTACGTAGTCACTCACACTTTGGTCCCCTTGTCATAATGTGAACGACAGATTAACTGCTGCTTCTGCCTTTTCAGGAATATCAAATATGACTTGAAGTTCCTCAAGACACAGTTCAAATGAGGAACGGATGGGATGATATTTAGTACGGAGAGCCGCCACCCTTTCAGGGGGCTTACAGCCTAAACAGGGATTATGTAAGAAATCTTTTTTTCTATTTGCTATTTTGAATTTGAAGCTATTGTTTGAAGACCATTTTACATTGACTTATGAAGTCAAGGTACTTCTGTTGATCCCCCAAGAATCAGTTGTGGCTTTTATTACTATTTGGTTTGTTATTATTTTTCTCTCTTCTTGTCTTTTTGTCTTTTTAACTCTTATTCCTCACACTGAGTCGATTGCACCTTCAATTTCGTTGTTCCTTTGTAAAAAGTGACAATGACAATAAAGATCTATCTATCTATCTATCTATCTAAACCGCGGTTTCAGCACTACTAGCGGCTAGGAGTAAACAAGCCCTAATTTCTACTTGAATCTCGAGTCTTTTAAACTGTTCAACCAAATTATTAAAGGCAGCGATAGCATCTATCTGTGAGTTGCCATTCTAAATTGCTCACTCTTTCAGGGTATCACTTCACTGTGGGGTATAAATTTTTAGAGTCAGAACTAAGAAAATGCATCATTTTCGTCAAGCCTAAGGGGGAAGCCATATTTGTAGTCAGAAACAAAGAGAAGTTGAAAACTCAATAATAATGCATACCAAAAGCCTTTTAGATATCCACAAATTTGGACTGTCAGATACTCTTAAAGGACACCGGCTTTCATGCCATTATGCCAATGACAGAAAAGAGCGTAAGTTCCTGGACCTGCCCCCAGTAACTCTGAACTGTGTAGCAAGTGAGATGCAAAATGCTGTTGTGATGAGATGAAAATGCAACTGCAAATAATTATAACTTTTTGAAAGTGGTTTTGTATAATGGTTTTAATTTTGCCACAAGAATCGCAAGGATGAAATCCGTACAAAGAAGGTCTTACTTTAGAAAACAAAATGTATTTCCTTCAGAAAAAAAATAAAATAAAAACAGTCAGAATTCATGGCAGCTGAGATCAGAGCTGATGTAATCCACCCTGAGTCAGGTGCCAACATTTTCAAGGTGATAATTTAATTACTAATTGGGAGTGACCCCTGCTTCAAACTCATCAGGCAATAAGTGGTTACACCCCTGTTCTTCTGGCTGATAAATTATGCCTCGAAATTCTCTTATTAAATCATCCTCCTTATTAACACAAGGATGATTTGTTTCAAAGGGTAGACACCCATTCCTAAGGCTCATGAATCAAAAGTATTCTAAAATACAAGATTTAGCCTTTTCAGACAAATATTTAGCCAGCATTAATTAGGAAATCCCCTAAACGTGGCAGCATTTCCATTAAAACATTCAGAGTGTGGAATTTGTTGTTAATGCACAAGAAAAACTAAAGAGGCGTCACAAGCAGATTCAATTTCAAGTTGTTGTTGTAGGCCATTACTTTGAGGCGCTAAGTGCTGCATAGTAGTTGCCAGCTACTCCATTTGTTTTTGGATGGTCTTTTATTCCTATTGGGGCTGTTTTGTCTCATAAAAAACAGTTTAATCTGTTCTAGAATTCTGCCTAGATGGGGAAAATAGGGTTTTGTCATGAAGAACCAGATGATGAAGGACTGAGAAGAAGTAGTCCTAATTTACAAAGGGTAAAAACCTGAACAATCAAAATTATGGAGCCAATATGACTTTTAAAAATCCATGGAAAAAAATGAAAAATCAGGAAACAAATGTGAGATTTCATGTATTTGTTTAAAAACACCCCACCACTAGGATGCAGTCAGTATAGCACCTTCATCCTTTACAGGCTGGAGATGATGATGCATTACCGCACATGACCAACCTGGTCACTTGACTAGTAACAGCCATGGCAACAGTAAACAATATGACTGCACACATGTGAAAAGTTTATAAAATGTCTGTGCCACAGGAGAAATTCAAAATGGTGCAAGAAAAAAAAAAGTATAAAATTACAACATCAACCACTAAAACACAGAAAAACAAAAAATACTGAGCATAAACAGTACTAAATGACTCAATCAAAAGCTTAACATTAAACAAACTTAAAAAACACAAACACAATCTTAACTTTATTTTATAGTTTTTATTATTTAATATATTTTTTTTTTTTTTTTTTTACCATTTTCTGTGGTGGGCTGGCGCCCTGCCTGGGGTTTGTTTCCTGCCTTGCGCCCTGTGTTGGCTGGGATTGGCTCCAGCAGACCCCCGTGACCCTGTAGTTGGGATATAGCGGGTTGGATAATGGATGGATGGATGGATTTACCCTTTTTAGAATGTTGCTATAGTACCCAATATGGCAGTATTGCTAGCTTTGAAATGAAACTGTGTTTTACATTAAATATTACGTTAATCTAGCAGTTATTTTAATTGATTGTAACTCTACAAGTGACCATTTGGAAGCTGAACAATCTGGTTGCAGTTTAAAGGATTCCCTCTTTTTGTATGGAATATTAGTTATGACAAAATTAAATGCAAACTGATGTGTTGTAATGCAATGCATATGCATGTGGTGCATTTAATTGTGACACAGGTTTAACATGTCATACTTAACAACATACCAATCAAATGATTGATTGTTTTTCACTGTGGCGCACAATTTTTAAAATGCAATACATAAACTTATTATATTTTCATTTATATCCATAGATCATGTATAGTCACTAAAAGCAAGTAAAACATCTTGTATTTCACGTAATGGCTACTACAAGTTACTGCAGCAACCATTTGAAACAAAAGGTAATGAAATCATAATTTACATTGCCAGCTTTGACCTGTTTGATGAGGTAGCAGATCCCCAGATTTATCAACTCCCCTTTTTCCACCATTAGTGCTGTGTGAACACACTTGTTCTTATAACACTTCTTACCCCAACTGTTGACGCCCCTTGTCTCACACTTGAATCAAAAAGCAATACCCTCAGAGCAGCCACTAAGTGAAATTAAATAAGTATGCTTTGCTTTTGGTTATGACTCACAATCTATGGACATGAATTAAAATGTAATACGCTTTTGTATCACATTTTAAACTGACATGAAATTTGAGTGCAGTACTGAAAAGCAATTGATCATTTGGTTGATATGTTTTTAAGTATTTAAGTAAAAAAAATTAAATTTAAACAATATCACATAAATATGCATCACATTGCAATGTAGTAAACACATGTGTTTGCATTTAGTTTTAGTACAAATAATATTTCTTATATATTTTTATTTTATTAATTTTCATTGTAATCATTCCATACAAACAGATCAATTTATAACCCAACAAATTTGAAGACTAAAATAATATTCCTTATAACGTGTATAACATATAACGTAAGTTCTTTTCCATGTCTACCGTATTTCTCTACAGTCTTGGTAGCTGCTTTTGCAGAAAATGTCAGCAGGAATGAGGTCTTTTTGATTTCAGGTGTAATAGGTTTCTTGGTGCTTGATAACTTTTAAAGTGTCAGGGAACGCCAGTGAATTCCATTCCATTCAGTCATCCGTTTTCTAAATCATGGCAGGATTGTGAGTATCCAAAGCCATTACTAGTCATTATCAATGGTTCTATTAGTGAGGGGGTTGTGCCCTCATTTATTAAACATGCTGCGGTGCGTCCCCATCTAAAAAAGACAGAATTAGATCCTAAAGTTTTAGCCAATTTTCGCCAGATTTCCCAATTGCCATTTCTGGCTAAAATATTAGAAAGAATTATTTATGATCAATTGGTTGATCACCTTAACTCAAATAATTTATTTGAGATCTACCAATCTGGCTTTAGGCGTTATCATGGTGTTGAGACGGCCCTCCTGAAAGTATTCAATGATATCTCTATTATTACTGACTCAGGTGGTGCTGCAGTCCATATTCTCCTTGACCTGTCCGCTGCCTTTGACAGTATTGACCAGGAGATATTGCTGTTGCGGCTTGAACATCTTGTTGGACTTAAAGGGGCTGCTCTTAACTGGTTCAGGTCATATTTAACTGGTAGACACTTTTCAGTGACTTTTAATTCATCTTCTTCTTCTACTGCTTCTCTTAAATGTGGTGTTCCTCAAAGATCCATTTTGGATCCTATTTTATTCTCTATATACCTTCACCCTATTGGAGCTATTTTTAGGAAATATAACATTTCTTTTCACTGCTATGCTGATGATACACAGGTTTATATTCCCGTCTGAAACTCTGCAATGAATCAACTGCACAACTGTCCTTTTGAACTAAGATAGTGATACTCACATAGTCAAAATGATATCCAACAGCATTAACATGTTGACATGTCAGCGCCCATATTGTTTTATGCTTTCCCCTGTTCTTAAAGAAAGCCCACCTCTAATTAAAGTATGAGCACTTTAAGAATGATTTTTCTTTTATAATTTAGATGTATCCAGCCAATAAAAAGACTTTAAGTTATTTAGTCTTGAGCAGAGAAGGCAGGATTTAAAGAAAAGCAAGTTTGAAACCAGGAAACACTTCTTAACAAGACAGAGTTGCAGGAATCTGAACAAACTACCAAGTCGTGTAGTTGAAGCAGAGAACTTTTAAAAATGATCTGGATGAGAGGTTAGGATGATTAAGCTATTAGCTAACCAAGCCTGATGGACTGAATGGTGTCCTCTTTTTTGTCAAACTCCTTATGTCCTTACAGTTTTTAAGTTCTGAATTGGAGCTTTGCTGTTGGCTCAAAGCAGTCCGAGAATGTCATGAGCATCAGTTGTATCCCAGTCTTTTAATATGTACCCCATTAAATCAAATTAAATTGAATTTGCCACATATAGTTATACTCACAGTACAATATGTAGTTGTTGTGATGTGAGATTTTACATATAATTTGATGAATATTTTGAATGTCTTTATTTGTAATTTAGACAAAGCAATGTAATTTAGTGTTTACCACCCCCCCGGCTTAGGAATGGGTCTGTTTGAATTTTACGACAGGATTTGGGGGATGTGTCTTAAACCAGTTTGCCGAGTGTTTCTTTGCTAAAGTCATTTCTACCCCCGCAAATAGGCTAAGGTGTACTTTAACATATGGTTTGGGGGCAGGTATTAAGATGTTGTATTCCCCCATTGGTCTGAGGTATGGCTGTTTGGAATTGGCTTGTCTCAGAGGCCTTTAAGTACCATGATGTCCTATTGGCTGTAGAGGTTGGACAGAACATCTATAAATGTATGTGTTTAACCTCACAATCTCTCTCTTGCTAACCTGTGATGATGTAGAAGTATCTCTCTCTTACCAACCAACATATGATGAAGAAGTATCTCTCTCTTGCTAACCTGTGATGATGAAGACAACACAATGAAGAACAGTTTAGCAGCCATTTTGAACAGACATGTGGCTGAAAGCTGAGCACCAATGATGCCTTAACTAGAGACATTTTAAGTAACTATAAATCTGTGTGCCGCCTGAACTACATATCACCATTTAATCAGATTTTATGGTTGCCAATATTCAAATGTACTTTGCATTTTGTTATTATTTATGAATATTATCAGTAATACATTATTTTATGTGTAACTTAAATTCTGCTTGTCTTTTTACTACATCTAATTGCCTGAGGTTATAGATATAGAAGGGAAGGTGGGGATAAGTTTTATACAATAGTATCTTATAAACAGTGGCAAGTCTGTGAGATTAGGCATTCTAAAGCTACATATTAATAATACAATAGGGGAAAGTAGAGCAATATATCTGACTCTACCAAGACAAAACAGTAGTGAAATGATAAACACCAACACTGTGTATTAGAAGTAGAATATAAAAGACACAATAAAATTTAATATGTACAGTGACAGCATAAATAATGAATAACTTAATATAAGAGAATTAGAAACAGAGCATCATGTATCTGTAGGCACTGCCCTCATTTAGGATGCAGGTGGATTGTGGACAGAAGCTAGTCCTCAGTCTCCACGACTTGGCCTTCAGGTAGTGGTCATGTTTCCCGGACTGTAGCACTGCGGAGAGGCCATTGTTGGGATGGCTGGTATCATTAATAATTTTCTTTGCCCTGGTCTGACATTGCTTAATATGGATGTCCTAGAAGTTGGACAGTCCATACCCAGAGATGTGCTAAGCTGACCGCACCACTCTCTTCAGACTGTTGAAGTTCTGCTGTGCTGTTTCCAAACCAGGCAATAATACCTCCTGTCAGGATATTTTCAATGGTGGATATGTTGAAGTTCTTTAATATCTAGGAGTGAAGCCTAAAATCTATAAAGTACCTGAGGTGGTGAAGATGTTGTTGTGCCTTCTTCACCAGGGTATCAACATGCTTAGACCAGGTGAAGTCTTCTGTGAAGTGGACACAGAATATCTGAAACTGTCCACCCTCTCCACTGCAGTACTGTCAGTGCTGAAGGGGTTATAGTGCCTCTGCTGTTTTATTCCAAAGTCCACAATCAGCCCCTTTGCCTTGCTGACATTCAGGATAACACTGGTGTCTTAACACTAGTGTGACAGACTCTCCACTTTATCTAGGTAAGCCTGTTCATTGTTAATGTTAAGAGCCTTCTTAAGCTGCATATAGAACATTAGAATAATCTAGACGAGAACAAAGGTCACCAGTCCTATCCACTTACTACTTCCAAAATAACATTAAGTCTAGTTTTGAAAGTCCCTAAAGTCCTACTGTCTACCACACTACTTGGCAACTTATTCCATGTGTCTGTTGTTCTCTGTGTGGAAAAAACAAATCCTAAACTTTGTTCGAAATTTACCCTCAAGAAGTTTCCAAAATGTGTCCCTGTGTTTTTGATTAACTCACTTTAAAATAACAGTCTCATTCCCTTGGACTAATTCCCTTCTTAATTTTAAACACTTTGATTATGTCTTCTCTTAATCAATCTGGCTGTTTTTATCTTTGCTCGTAACTCATCCCCTGTAGTCCTGGAATCAGCCTGGTCTCTCTTCTCTTGACCTTTTCTAGTGCTGCTATGTCCTTTTTTTGTAGCCTGGAGACCAAACCTGCACACAGTACTCCAGATGAGGCCTCACTAGTGTGTTATAAAGCTTAAGCAGAACCTCCTGTGACTTGTACTCCACACATCAGGGTGCTATATAACCTGACATTCTGTTAGCCTTCTTAATGGCTTCTGAACACTGTCTGGAAGGTGACAGTGTGGAATCCACTGCACCTCTTAAATCCTTTTCATAAGTTGTACTTTCAACTGTCAGACCTCCCATTGTCTATTCAAACATAACATTTTAATTCCTACATGCATTACTTTACATTTATTTCATTAAATTTCATCTGCCACAAATCTGCCTAAGCTTGTATGCTGTCCAAGTCCCTCTGTAATGATTCAGCGGATTCCAGATTATCTGCCAGTCCACCTAGATTGTTATTATTTGCAAACTTAACCAGCTTTTAATTTATTTTCCTATCCAAATCATTTATACTTTTTAAAAATAGCAGCAGTCCTAAAACTGACCTCTGAGGGACACCACTCTTATCTTCACCCATTTTTAACAGTGTTCCTCGCACCTTTAGTTAACCATTTAAAGTTGTGTCCCATTCCAGAAGGGTACATCTCTGATTCCTATCTGTAATATAAGCATCAGGAACAGCAACACAAGCCTGGCATTGCTGCTACAACTCAGTCTTGTAAATGTTTAAAGGCTTCAAAACTTTCTACATTTCAAATCAGAAAGTACATTCTGCCGACATTAGAAGAGAAGAAGTGGGCTGCTAGGGTGGAGAAAACAAGAGCTGCTCATGAACCAGCAAGCGCATCAACCTCTGAGCAAACGAATGCTAAATGTACAGAGAAAGAGAATGAAAACTAGGAATGCTCAAGTCAAGTGGATTCACTGCACGTTATTGTGCAGTGCGCCGTTACTGGTCTGATATAATATGCTACCGTGTCTGTTCGTTTGTCTGTCCAGGATTTAAAATCATCTGTAGCTTGCAAACCGTTTGACCTACTGACCTGAAATTTGGTACACATATACTACATGACGTCTACTATCCGCTTTCGTTGGTGATGATTGACCTCCAAGGTTATTCTTCTTTTTATTTTTATTTTATTTAATTGCAGAATCAACTCTTGGCAGCGGGCAGAAGGGCAGCCGTGTGGTGCATGCTAATGGGCGCCATTTTCATCCCTACCACCTATGACGTCACTTCACCTACTTCTTCATATCTTAAATCATTCTTGAGGCAGATTGAAGACTTAAGTGTCAGCTTAAGTGAAAAATTAAGGAAAACTTACTAAGTAATTACAACACAAGCACTGACTTAATCAGTTTTAACACAAAAAGATGCAAATGAAAGAAGAGAAGAAGTGGGCCGCTAGGGTGGAGAAAAGAAGAGCTGCTCAGGAAGCAGCAAGCGCATCAACCTCTGAGCAAATGAATGCTAAACGTACAGAGAAAGAGCATGAAAACTATAAGTCAAGTGTATGCGCTGTTACTGGTACTATATAATCTATCTCGACTTGGCACAGACTAATAAGCTACAAGAACATTTCACATTTTGAACTGAGCAGATGTCCACCTGGGTAAGCTTGTATGTGCCTGACAGGCTAATGGACTTACCCAGTAGCCAGTTAGGAGAAAGTCTGTTTATCTAGTTAGAAGATTTTCAAAACAACCTTGTATTCAATCCGATATTATGTATTGAAAACAACTTTCTAATGTTAGCCAATGGGGGCTTTACCTAACTTAAGCAGGAATTGTTGCCAACCATCTCAAAGCCCATCCATAGACAAAATACTTATAAATAAATAAATGCATCCTGAATAATGCCTGAAACAAGACCCTCCACTTCTCTGAGTAGGCACAAGATTTCTTGGAAAACCAAGTGTGCCAATATTATTGCTGTTTACCCACTGGCTTCTCTCAATTTATTATCCTTGGAAAAGAGACCAGTAATCTGAAGAGGAACTGTTGCAAAATTAACGGATAGTTCTTTTCCACCGGAGTTACAAGATCTGGATGCAAGTAACCTCCCCGAATACAATCAGATACAGTGACACTTTATGAATTATGCACAAATTTAATCATTTGTAATATAACCTTAAGCAGACTTGCCAACATAGTTATAGGTGGATAAATTAAACTCTAAATTAAACTCTAAACTTCAACTTTATTGTCATATGTACTCAGTAAAATGAAAATCTTATTCTTTGAGTCCTCCAGCAATAAACAGGAATACACAACAATAATTTAAAACACTCAGGTGAAAAAGAAATGTAAAAACAAACAGAAGTAAAAGTGCACATGCAAATAAATTGATGATTCAATGGAAGCAGTCAGTTGGTGGGTTCTGTTTACTGTTTTCTGTTTACAAGCCTGAGGTCATAATGGAGAAAACTGTCTTTTTACCCTTGATGTCTTAGCTGCTATGCTCTTACAGCATCTTCCTGTGGTAGCAGTATGAATAGTTCATGTTGTTGGGTGGGTTGTGTCCTTAATAATGTTATGGGCCCTCCTGAGATCTCTGGTGTCATGGATGTCCTCTAGTGCAGGGAGTGCTGTTCCAATGATATTTTGTGTGATTTAACCACTCGCTCTAGAGCCTTGCAGTCCCATACTGTACTATTCTCAAGCCAGACTGTGATGGAGTAGATGAAGATACTCTCAACTATACATCTGTAGTAGTTGCTGATGATAGTGTTTGGCATGCCAAACTTCTCAGAAAATACAAACTCTGTCAGGTTTTTCCCTGCCAGGTCTGTGGTGTGGTAGGTTCAAGTGAAATCCTCAGAGATGTTAATCCCAAGAAAATTAAATGTGGCCACTGTCTGCACCTCAGTCTCCCCAATTTACAGCGGTGGATGCTGACCTCTCTCCATCCATGTGTCATTAAATGTAGTTTCTCATGATTAATAATAATAATTCATTACATTTATATAGCGCTTTTCTAGGTACTCAAAGCGCTATCCACACAGGGAGGAACCGGGAAGCGAAACCACAATCTTCCACAGTCTCCTTACTGCAAAGCAGCAGCACTACCACTGCGCCACCTGTGAGGATTGCACTTGTCATTGAGAAGCTAGTCAAGGAAACAATGTAGATGACATGGAAGACTAATATAAATTAAGTTGCTAAGAGATCACATTTTACAAAGTAACACTTACAATGATCTGTGTTTTTAAGTAGATTAGATGAGCTTTTTTAGTGGTTCATTCGCAGGTGCTACTGCCATTCCCTAAGAGCTGACCAAAAATAATCTAACACTATCTAACTTTTTTTTCTTCAAGCTTTGAAAAATATTTTTAACTTTGTTATTGTACCTATTACACCTTTGGTTCTCATCATTTTCCTAGCCTGATGGTATCACTAAAAACAAAATTTGTTTTATAAACCATTATATCAGAAAAGCACTATGTAATGTTACAGAGACATGTCACATCTTTAAATGACTTTCAATGTGTGGAATAGAGGGGGTCGTATAGCTCCCCAAACCCGGACACAGACAGGCTCATAGACACACAAGTCCAAAACAGAACACTGTTTATTTCTTCGTGGGGCAGATCTATTTCACACTCCCCACTTCATAACACAATAAACAGTACTAAGCACAACAATACTGCTCAGTCCCTTTTCACTCTCTCTCTCTTTCTTCTTTCTTTCTTTCTTTCTCCACTACCGCCTTCATTCCTCTCCCAGCAAGCGTTGTCCTCCACCTCCCGACTCTGGCTCCTTGAACGGAGTGAGGCGGCTCCTTTATAGTGCACCTGGAAGTGCTCCAGGTGGTCTTTGATCCACTTCCGGTAGCACTCCTAGGTGTGGCAGAAGTGCTGCATGTGCACCCAGAAGTTCTCTAGGTGATCCCAGATCCTCTTCTAGCAGGATTTCTGGGTGTCCCGGAGGTGCTGCAGTCCAGGGCTCCGGAACTGTCCAGGCCCCAGCAGGGTTAAGCTTCTAAGCTCCAAAGCCATGGCCCCGATGTAATCCAGGGATCTTGCCCTCTCATATTCCGAGGGAGGTATTGCTGTGAACATTTCCTGTCCCCTGGTCCTTCCATCAGAGGGACATCCTGGCCGGGCAAGGGTCCTGGCCATCCTCCACAAATGCTATAAGTATAGCAAAACTGTCTAATTAGCATGATTACTAGCTGTTATTAGCATGACAGTTAGGCCAGCTGTTGCAAAAGCTTGGGTGATTAACATACCATCATCTGACCAGCCTAATCCAATTCAGGATCAAACAGGCTCAGAACATATGCTATGTTCCATTTATCACAGATGTTGGAGCTGGGAATGATGTCACACCCGAGTTTACCATGTACGAGTAAAACATTCAGAAAACCAATATGGACGCATGCAGGACAACCTTTGTTGCACTTGGTCCATCGCAATAACTAGCAATTGATAACAACACATTATGTAGTATTTTGCACTTCCAAACACCATAGAAACCTTACTGATAGAAGTTGGACAGTACTTTGTGTACAACTGATTTATTGGGGCACAAACAGACAGAGGTGCTAATAAACATAATGCTACAGCTTTCGCTAAGGTTCACGGTGTACATCACCATTTTGGATTGATGTCATTATCTGAAGTCGAACAAAGTCGGATTTGACAGACTAGCCCTAAATTTCCAAATCAGAAATCTGACTTAAGGGAACGTTCGAATTGAAGATTACAAACAGGAACTCAAAAATTCCTACTTCAAACTTCAAATGGAACGCATCATTATGCTTAGCTGCAACAGCACAAGGCAGGAAACAAACAACCCTTGATGGGATGCCAGCCTATCACAAGACCTGCCCATTCACATAGCCACACTAACTCAGGAACAAACTACAATTGCCAATCCACCTAGTCCACATTTTAGGATGTGGGATAGAAACCGGAATGTTACGGTTCAGAAAGGTTTATTGCTCTAGCTTAAGTTTATTTTTTTATTTTTTATTCTTTGTTTTTTGTACTGAAATAAACTGTGTATACATGATACCTAAAGACAAGCCAAATAAGAAGTGTAGTGTAGACACCCAAATCCCCTAATGCCCCACACAATGCCCCCAATAACAGCCTAGGGACAAAAAGAAAAAATAAATAAAAACAGTAGAAAACTAACCGCACCACCTAAGCAGGCTAGTTGAATGAAAAAGACTTTATCATTAGTCACAGACAACCGGGTTCAAATTGACTGAGCCAGTTCTCTATGAATTTAATTGAAGCACGATTGATTCTGCATATGGACCGTTCAAAAGAGATTAAATAAGAAAATGAGGAGTACCAACTGTTGAAAGCTCTGGGGTTTTCCATTGAGAGGCGGTGAGTAATTTGGCTGCTAAAGTAGAAAGACAGAACACTTTACACTGGTAAAAAGTGAGAGTGAGGGTAGAGAGGTCCAATAATAGAAGGGTCTGGGACAAAAGCAGGACCTCACACAGTGCAGAGTGAATGGCCGCTGGTAGAATTCTTAACTGGGAAGCGATACTCAATGGCGTTTCCTGTTACACATGAAAGTGGAATGTTAATGGGAAGGTCTTTTACCATTCCATAAGAAATTAGAAAGGAGTGACCTGCCTTTGTACCAATATTTAGTAGGGAGAGGGAAGGGTAACTTTGAGCTGTTTTTGTGTATTTGATATTTGTGTTTTTTTTTTTTGCTTTGCACCCTCCCCAACCATAACCTATCGTCTATGGGAGAGGAATGAAAGCTTTAGATTCATCAAAAATATCGATCTCCAGTTTTCACCTTATCTCAAGGTTTTAGGGTCCCCTGATACCGAAACCATTGATATGTCGATGATGGGTGTGTGTCTGTCTGCCTGTCTGTGTGTGTGTCACAGCTTCTTGAGGATGGAAAAATACCGAGCTCGAAACTTAAGCCTGTTATGAGATGACGATGCACTGATTCATTTTTGAGCCAAATCGTGCAAGAGAAAGAAGCACTTTAGAGGATCCCTTAAATACCATTATTCTGCAATTAATTATGAATTCTTCTCCTCAACTGCTATCGTAATGTCCTATTTTATGATCAGAAAGATCAGCATCAGAGCGGTAATTGTTGAAATGCTATAAAATTGTTCGGGTAACTTGGTTCCTAGGGTGCAAAGCCTACTGACGATTTTTTTGGATTATTATTTGTCATGAATTTTGTGTTTTTATGTAAGTTTTGTTATTATTGTGTTGTTTATCCATCCATCCATTATACAACCCGCTATATCCTAACTACAGGGTCACGGGGGTCTGCTGAAGCCAATCCCAGCCAACACAGGGCGCAAGGCAGGGAACAAATCCCGGGCAGGGCACTAGGCCCACCGCAGTGTGTTGTTAATATATTGTTCAATTATGTATTGTGTATTTCACTTTAAGTATATTCTTTGTGTTTTGTGGGTGGAACCCAAGGAGGTGGGGCCACTCTGACATCACAGCTTAAGTTCTGCCCTCAGCCTTTATATTTTGAGACTGGGAAGCTCATCCTCCAGTGGATCATTGACTGTGGAAGATTGCTATTATTTGTGAGTGTCAGTTTTCTGGATTTTTCTTGGTTTGGTCTTAGGATTTGCATGCGGTGGGTTGCCTTTTTAGGTAAAGTCTGGTGCCTTAAATTTGCTATTTTTGCCATAGCAATAAATATTTCATCATTTATAAAGATTTTTTGTAATGGACTTGCCACTCAAGCCAGAGGTTTTTGTTGGATAGTTAGAGGTATATTTTGAATTTTAAAAGCCAGGGCCCCATTTTAGTCCTCTGTAGGCCAAAGCAGGGGTAGGCAACGTCGGTCCTGGAGTGCCACAGTATGTGCAGGTTTTTGTTCCAACCCAGTTCCTTAACGAGAACTCAATTATTGCTGATGAAGCACATATTGCTTAAGTGACATTTTAATGCTTCATTTTAGTGGTCTCGCTTGTTAAGGTTCTCCAACCTTAATTGCTTATTTCAATCTTAAACTGCTGCATTCAGTGTTTTAATTGCTCCTTATTAGCAATAAGATGTAAAAGACAAAGCAGCCAGCAGTTCTCCAGCTAGCTTTTTTCCAATTACATCTGTGTGTGTTCATCATGCACGGTTTGATTTAATAAAACACTTAATAGAAAAATGTGACAGACTGAAAATGATCTGTTTTAGGCTTCAAATCATTTGGATGATATCCTTGGAAAGGAAAAAAATCTACGATATAAAAGCCTTACATTGCACAGACTAACAAGCCATAAAATTAAATAAGGTCTGAGATTGGCAATGATTGGTTTCTAATTAAGCAATTGGGTTGAATGAAAACCTGTAGCCACTGCGGCTCACCAGGACCGACATTGCCTACCCCTGTTTTACATCTTATTGCTAATAAGGAGCAATTAAAACACTGAATGCAGCAGTTTAAGATTGAAATAAGCAATTAAGGTTGGAGAACCTTAACAAGCGAGACCACTAAAATGAAGCATTAAAATGTCACTTAAGCAATATGTGCTTCATCAGCAATAATTGAGTTCTCGTTAAGGAACTGGGTTGGAACAAAAACCTGCACATACTGTGGCACTCCAGGACCGACGTTGCCTACCCCTGGGCCAAAGACTGTCTGTGGCGTTTAGGAGGCTGGCCTCCTAGGGTGAGGCTACATATGGGAAAGTCCTGGCCTGCTTTGTGGGACTTTTCAGAAGCTTTATTCCTTTTTGGAATTGTTGTGTTGCCTTTTTACATCACACAGAAGAATGTACGCCGCCATGGGTAGGATCACACAGAGAAAGCTGGACACAGAATACAGACCCAGGATCTGAAAACCAGAATCTCTGCACCACCTAGAAGACAAAGAAGCACAGTATTTTTAATATCTAGAGCTTCAAAAATGTCATAAAGCACAACAATTTAGTTACTACCATCCAGTTAGCTGTGCCTTACTTACTTGCATTTAATGGACTGTTCTTTTAGCTACCTCCTGTGTCTACAGTGTGGGACATTTTCAGAAGAATGTGTATTCTTTCCCCTTTGTAGAAACTGTCCAATTAAATGGGATTTATTTTTTAATTTAAAGTTTTTAACTTGGAGATGTATGATGACAGGAAGCTTGAAAAGTTGCCAGTACATCAACATGCATTCCTATTTTCAGTGCTTCAGGAACAAAAGAGCTTGCTAGTGACCATAGTAAAACAAATAAATTCTGACGACAGTTTCCACACATCACCAGTAAGGAATGCTTTTTTAATAACTGGTTAAGAGGGAGTAATGACGTTTGTTATCACATGATAAACAAAGTAATAAAGTTTAATACACAGTAGGAGTTGATCGCATTGAATTTCCAGCATCAATTTTTTAGGAGGAAGTTTACTGGCATTTTGCCTCCATTAATGCTTCACCGCAGTTTTGCTTATCGCGTAAGGTCAGATTAGCTGAAGTCATTAAGTCAGTGCTTGACTTTACTGAATGTGTAACCTTAGTGACTCACTGCAGCACAAGTTTGAAAGGCCAGCCAACTTGTTTCAGCTCCAAGCTGGTTTGGTGTTAACTAACATCACTTATGCCCGTTTTCCTAAAGAACTTTCAGCAAACTGCTTTTAATTCTTATAGAGCATTTTTTTCTTTTTGCAAAATGTTACACCAAATGTTTAATAAAAACTATACAGAACACGGCCTCCTTTGAAGAGACATCATTATTCCGCTGAGAGATGAGTGAAAATTGTGCGAACATACCCAGAGACTTTACTCAGTGTACAGTTAATTCATTTTGTATTTTATTTGCAGAAACATTGTCAATTAATATGTTGAATCTACACGACAGACATAGAAAGTTGGCCAAGCTCCCAATTCATCTGTTCATTTTTGTTTCATACTACTGTAATTTCTTCTAGTCAAGGGAGCTGTAGGATATTCCAGCACCTGAAATACAGGAACAAGCGATGTGAAAGACACCCAGAACACAGACAGAGACGGACTCAGAATTTCAAAAAGCACACACTTTGAATTTTCTTTTGCGTTTTATACGGCATGCTGTGGGCTGGCACCCTGCCCAGAATTTGTTCCTGCCTTGTGCCCTGTGTTGGCTGGGATTGGCTCCAGCAGACCACCCCGTGACTCTGTGTTAGGATATAACGGGTTGTAGAATGACTGACTGACTTTTAACCGGCACACACACAGTGCACAATTCACCCACAATGCTCAGTCCTTTTACTTTACTTTACTTTACTTTTCCTTTGCCACCTCCACTCCTCTCCCACAAGCTGTATCCTCTGCCACCCAACTCCGGCTTCCTGAATGGAGTGAGGCGGCCCCTTTTATAATATGGTGCTCCAGGTGCTGCCTTATGACCTTCCTGCAGCACTTCCTGCTGCGGTGGAAATGCTGCAGTCCTTGGCTCTGGAACCATCCAGGTGCCTCCTGGGGTTGAGCTTCCAAGCTCCGTAGCCCCCGTGCAATCCAGGGGGGCTGCCCTCTTGCATCCCGGGGAAAATACTGCCCCTCTCCCGGTCCTTCCTTTCTCCCGGCATCCCGGTGGGACAAGATCCCCTGTTGTCTATCACAGCACTAAATAGGATGCTAGACTGCTGAAATGTTATAATTTGAATTTTCTGACATACACAGATTCCATTATGAGTGAAGCTCTATGTTAATAAATATTCGGTAACACTTTAGGTACTACAAAAATGCATTTACTACTTCATAATACTTATGAGGCATAGTAGATTGGTTATTCATGTCTGTGTAGTGTGGCATATTGACAAGATGGTCAGATTACTTGTTAATATGAAGAATTCACAGTTTGTACACTAAATATGCAATGTCAACAGAAATGTGTCTCAGTTAAGCCACCTTAGTCCACTCAAAGTGAAGTTTTATTTAGTAGGCCTCATTGCAGAGATGAATAAACATTTTACTGATGCTTTGAGTTTTGAAGACCCAACTTTGTTAAGTTCCTGTTATCATAGTAAATGTGTAATCATTGCATTTTTGCAGTACCTAAACTAAAGTGTTACCATACCTAACTCTAAGCTTAAATATTCTAATGTCGCCACACTGCAAGTTTTCAAATTTTATTATTATTCATTGAAACACAGTAGATTTAATTTGGCCTATTTGATATTGATCAACGAAAAAGACTCTGTGGAAGATGCCCCAAACACAGACAGGCGGACACGTTTATTCATTCAAAATTTGTACTAACCCCTACTCTCTCTTCTGTTTCCTTTTCCGGTGTCCTATTGGTGGTGGCTTGTGCCACCACCATCTACCCAAAGCACCATGATGTTCCAACAATGATGGATGGATTAAAAGCCAGAAGTCTGTATAACCATCAGCATCAAGTGACTCCGTGAGAACCCTAACTACAAAGAGGACTATTTCATTTATGTTAGGTAGAATGCCCAAAGGGGACTGGGCGGTCTCGTGGCCTGGAACCCCTACAGATTTTATTTTTTTCTCCAGCCTTCTGGAGTTTTTTTTTTTGTTTTTTCTGTCCACCCTGGCCATCGGACCTTACTCCTTTTTATGTTAACTAAGGTTGTCTTATTTTAATTTCTTATTTGTCTTTTATTCTTCTTTTCTTCATTATGTAAAGCACTTTGAGCTACTTTTTGTATGAAAATGTGCTATATAAATAAATGTTGTTGTTGTTGTTGTTTAAGTCACCCAACACACGTTTATTCCAGTACTCCATATTTACAAATGTGCAACCAAACCCCAAAGCCCCCAAAGTCCTGGTCAACAACAATGCCTCACTTTCTTCAGGCCGCCTCCTTGTCTCTCCTCCCAGACCTTGTCCTTCCTTCACTCCCGTCTCCAGCCCCTGAATGGAGGGAGGCGGCCCCTTTTATCGTCACCCGGATGTGCTCCAGGTGCCTCCCGACAATCTTCCGCCGGCACTCCCCAATATGGTGGAAGTGCCGGCTGTGCACCCGGAAACACTCCGGGTGTCCCCAATCCTCTTCCCCCCAGCATTTCCAGGTGTGGCGGAAGTGCTGAGGTCCGGGGCTCCCAAGGCATTGGGGCGCCCCCTGGCGGTGACCACGGGCCCCTACAGGGTTGAGCTTCAAAGCTCTGCACCCGTGGTCCACATAGCCACCAGGGCGGTCACCCCCATGTGGTCTGGGGAAGGCATAACAGATGTCAGAGTGAAGACAGATCTCTGCATGTTGATAGGATTTTATATATAGAGAGTAGATTAATCATAAAAGTGCAATGATTTTGCACAACGATTTTATGTGACATTTTTATGTCACGTTTTTGTCATGCTTTAAAACAGGCTTATTTTAAACCTACATATATATGTTTGGTATCATTCTTTTCAGAATCTATCAAACTTTAATGTGATGTTGTTAGATTTTCAGATTCTTATTCCATTTTTAAATTATAAACTAAAATATCAAGAGCTCATGTCCGGCGAGACGAGACTTTGTGCCAAGAGATTTAACCATGCCCAGGGCCAGAAATAAAAGACAAAGAGAAGAACAGCTGCTGTACAGGCTTTTAAATGTTCAAAGCGCCATGCAAGATGCAGATCATACAGCACGGCAGCAGCAGCAAGCCAGCAGCTGATCGAGCAAAGAGGAGGTAAAAAAAAACTGTATTTGTTTCCCATTGTATCACCGTTTAAGAGGGGGGTTTCGGAGGATCGACCATGTCTCCTTGCGGTGCACTCAGCCCCTGTCTTCACAATGTGAGTGGCAGAGACGCAAAGTGGCTGGTGTGTAGTGCAGAAAAGGGGGGGTTGGAGAACGAAGTGAGCAAGGGGTAAGCCCCCTAGTTACAAATATAAAACACAAAATTATTGATCACATAGGTAGTCACCCCCTTCAATATTTAGCACATGACAGCCTTGAGTCTGTGTGCACAGGTCTCTTTCAATACGTTTTACACATCCCTTCTTCTTTGAAAAACTGCTCAAGCAATGTTAGGTTGCATGGGGACTGTGAGTGACCAACCTTTGTAAAGTCGAGCCACTATTATTCACTTGGGTTGAGATCTGGACCCTGACTCGGCCATCACAGTTTTAAGCCATTCCTGGCTTTAATTTTGGGATCATTTTGTTGCTGGAAAACAAATTTTCTCCCACAGCAGAGGATTTCTTGGGAACTACATTTGGTTTTCCTCTAGGAGTTTGCTGTGTTTTGCCGCATTCATTATCCCTTATTATTTTTTTTGGTGTAAATATGTTTTATCTAACTGCCTTACCTTAACCTTTCTTATTTCTGTTTGTCTGTTTTATTTCATTCTGTCTGTTACCTGTTATTAGATGCAACTGAGAAGGCAAATTTCATGTTTTCTTGTGTAAACATGACTAAATAAAGAAACCTAAACCTAAACCTAAACCTAAACCTAAACCTTCTAGCCTCAGAAGCCTTCCTGCTGCCATCACCATACTTCACAGTGAGGATGCCGTGTTTTTGCTAATGTGCATGTCTATACTGTAGCATTTAGTTTAATGGCCAAAACTCTGAATGTTGGTCTCCTCAGACCACTGAACCGTCATGCAGCTGACCTATGGTCTCCCATTTGTTTCCTGGCAAAGTCTAGCAGAGATGTCATGTGCATTTATTTAACAATCAAACCCCTACATTGAACTAATTGTGTGACTTCTAAAACTAGTTGGCTACATCATTGATGGTTTAGGTGTATCATAATAAAGGTAGTGAATACTTAATCCATCAGTTATTTTGTGTTTTACATTTGTAATTAATTTAGACTACTTTGCAGGCATCTGTTTTCACTTTGACATTAAAGAGTGTTCTTCTGTTACTCAGTGTCAAAAAAGCCAAATTAAATCCACTTGGATTCAAAGATATATAACAATAACATGTGAAAATGTCCAAGGGGATGAATACTTTTTATAGAAGCTGTAGATACATTTAGGAGGTCAATACACCAAGAGCATTATGAAGAAGAAGAAGAAGAAGAAATTCACTGAAGCAGTGTTTCCCAACCTCAGTCATGGAGGCCCCCTGTGGCTGCAGGTTTTTGTTCCAACCAGATTCCTAATCAGTGACAACACCTGATAACACTGAGCTCATTTACTGTAATTAGCTGGTATTTTTTTTTTCTTTTATTCGACATTCAGAAAAGCACAGCAGCATGATTTTTACATTTATAAGACATTTAGAAATATTTCTGCTTTTGCTATAGATTTAAATGCTTAACTCTCATTTGTTGATTTCATTATATTTTGCCCTTTCTCTGTGTAGTTTTTCCCCCTTCGTTGTATCTTATTAATGACAATTAAAAACGAGAAGATCAGACACCCAGGAAAACAACACTAAATAATCAAAGGCTGCAACTACTTTAGCATCAGACCCACTAATTAGTAAATAATGGATTAATTAAACAATTAGAACACCTAGAAAAGTAGAATGAAAATCAAGATGAAAATATTGTTAAAAAGAAAAAAAATACATTATTCCCATATAACTGCTTGGTACATTTTAATATATATAAATATTTTTTTTTACCAAGCTTAGTTTTCTAATTTCTATATTGTTCCCAAAACACATAACTTGAGAAATAACACATCACTTAATTAGCCCAGGAGTCCAATTAAAAACAGAAGTTGGTTGGAACAAAAACCTGTAGCCACAGGGGGTCCTCAGGACTGAGTTTGGGAAACACTGCACTAAAGGACGAACACACAGAATTCATAAATAATCCATCCATCCATCCATTTTCCAACTCGCTGAATCCAAACACAGGGTCACGGGGGTCGGCTGAAGCCAAACCCAGCCAACACAGGGCACAAGGCAGGAACCAATCCCGGGCAGGGCGCCAACCCACCACAGGACACTCACACCCACATACCAGGAACAATTTCGGATCACCAATGCACCTAACCTGCATGTCTTTGGACTGTGGGAGGAAACCGGAGCGCCCGGAGGAAACCCACGCAGACACGGGGAGAACATGCAAACTCCACACAGGGAGGACCCGGGAAGTGAACCCAGGTCTCCTAACTGCGAGGCAGCAGCGCTACCAAATAATTCATTTGATATTTTTCCATGTTGCCCATATTCACAAATAGATTTGCTAAATTCACTATATTTTAATTTCACAGAATTGTAAACAATTTGTAACTGAATTCACCTATTTAATAGGCAGATGCAATGAATTTACACATTTCCTTTACAGGCTGGATTCCACACAAGCATTTGCTTGACTTAGGCAGAGAAGTTATGCTTTCTGATAAATGCACCAAATTTAAAATGTTCTCAATTTATAAGCAGTAAAAATGAATGAACTTATATTTGTGTAATTTATTGGCGGACACATTGTCTTTACTCAGAGTGAGTCACTTGTGCGCTCTCTTTTTAAACTGCATTAAAATATGTGTGGCATCTTATGATAGTTTTCACTTTAAAAAGAAACAGAATTTATATTATAATCTTTAATTAAGACCTTCAAGCTTCATTCACTAACAGATATTCTAAATTCAATCAAGTCAATTTAAAATGCTCTGCCATCACACAAATTGAAATGGTGTGTTTGATCACACACCTTTGAGGGTTTATGTTTAAGCATTTGTAGTATATGTAGACCTCTACACCAATTCTCCATAACGAATACCAATCACTTTTGTTTGCTCCTAACTCACTACATTTACAGGTAGCTGCATCAGATAGATAAGTATAACTTAAATGTGTTCCAAAATCACAGCCAGATGTTAAATTCTTAGAAAATGGAAGCACTGCTGTCAAAGGATGCACATTACAGTAAAACCTTGATTATCTGTCAGGGGTGGGGACCGGAGGCCGTGATGGATAAGAGATAAGACGGATAACAGAACAGCTACTTTAAAAATGATATTTAGTAAATCAGTGAATAGTCATATTTATTTACAAAACAAAATTATATTAACAGAATATAGTATTAATACAATTAATAAATTCATATAACATTGTAATGACCAGCGTAATAAGCAAATGCAACTCAGTGGTACTGGAGTTTTCTACGTTTTACGTGGAGTATTTATACCATAACAATCAGTGCCAGTCTTATACGCCGTTATCTGGGTTATGGAGCACACCTCCAAAACAATAAAATAAATCTTTCCCTACCAATCAGTTTATCTCCTGCCACTTACATTCTTTTTTTCTCTATATCGCAAACACCCTACTTATTGTCTCTTGACTCCCCATTCAAAACTTCTTTACGCCGCATGTTCCTTTTTCTCCAAACTTCTCCTGTCTGTTCTCATCTCCTAAGAGGTGTATACGCTCCTTACAGAACAGAAGCCCTTCACTCAGTCCCATCACTTACAGCATTCATTCCACCCTTTCTGCTCCCGTACAGCGCATCACAAGCTACCTGCATGTCACAATATATTAACAAAATATAATATAACAGAATTTAAAAAAGAAAATTACAGTACAGAAGAACACTAACATTAATACAGAATAACATTGCTGTCAGTGGTTTCCATTTTCCACACGTTTTTCAATTTTGTTGGCATCACACTTTATATCATTCACTGTTCTTCCTACTCCGTAAATTGAAGCAATGCTTGAAACACTTTCGCCATTTCCATCCATCCATCCATTATCCAACCCGCTATATCCTATCTACAGGGTCATGGGGGTCTGCTGGAGCCAATCCCAGCCAACACAGGGCGCCGGCCCACCGCAGCTTTCACCATTTCGTAAATGTTTAATAATTTCAGTTTCTGTGACAATTCCAACACCACATTCATACGTTTATTGCCCATAACAATGTATAGCAGTTTAATTATAACAAAAGAGAAAAGTTATGAAACGCTATTAAAACTGAAGGTATGTGACTGACACTGTGGTGCTGGAGAAGAACACTACACGCTAGCACAAGGGAGACTTGTTCCAATGTGCAAAGCTCGCAGCGTACTGTGGTACAGTAATAGGCCGGCCCGGCTTGCGCAATGTTTTTTTTTTTCCCTGACGGTTAATCGAGAAACGGATAATCGAGGTTTTACTGTATTTTCATACTTTTGGCTACAGACATTCTGAAATTGTCTTAATCCATTTCAGTGTTGAGCCTTTCTAGACTACACTGCGCGCTAAGCAGAAAATTAGCTTGGATGGAGCATAAGGCCTCACAGGCCTCACACACTGACAATTCCTCACACTGAGGCCCAATTTAAACTGGGGAAAAACTTACCATGAACATCTTCAGCTATGTAGGAAGAAAATGAAGATACCAGAAGAATTCCACACCAACACATTGAGAATATTTACACTCCAAATAGGCAAGGAGTGTGTATGTAATTCAAACCTAGGATGCTGCATTCATGAGACAGCGGCATTAACCGCAGAGACAAAATGAATGCAGCTGTTAGAATGTCATTGTATTTCAGCATCTGCTGTTGATTATGATCGTAACTGGCAGCTACAGTCAAATGAGATCAAAATGATCTCTGGTCACTCAGCCATCCTTGTGCTTACCATCAGAAGGGTGAAGCATACCGTGATAAAATCTCATACCCATCTGTAAAATATGGCAGTGGAGGATAAATGTTATATAAGTGTTTTGCTCCAATTGACCCTATGACCCTTGTAAAAATCAAATATGTGATTGTCTGCTTGCTTTGTTTTGTAAAAATGTAGGTATCAGATACTATCTACAGTATCCATCCATCCATCCATCCATCCATTTTCCAACCTGCTGAATCCAAACACAGGGTCACGGGGGTCTGCTGGAGCCAATCCCAGCCAACACAGGGCGCAAGGCAGGGAACCAATCCTGGGCAGGGCGCCAACCCACCGCATCTACAGTATTGTGATTCAAATTAGTTTGGCTCAGACTTGCCATCCAGCCAGATAGGATGAAATCAAAGCTGTCTATCTAAGCAAACCATCCATTTGATGTTTTTTGATTTTAATTTGATTTTGTTTTTAAATCTCATATCTATTTTATACTCAAGCTGTAAAGCTAGTAATGCTAAAGAACATAATTTGCAATGCACTGCTCTGGGTGGGACACTGACTTAAGCTTCTGCTGGCAGCCAGGCAAGTAAATAATAGAAAGAACCCTCCTCGTACTTCATAGCTGGAGGACATCCTTCTGTTAAATACAGTACAGTACAATATGCACCTATATTTGTAAGTAGCAGATAACATAATGTAAATTTTAATGATGCAGTAATAAAAATTATATTCATGGAAGAACAGTACAGTTGAACTTTTCACCAAGGAACAGTAAAGTTTTGAGGTAAGTTCTACTTACTAATCATATCGTCGGAGAGTGGTGACATGTTGCATGTTGATTAGCTCGCTCGCCCGCACCGGCTCTCTCTTTCTTCTCCTGCTCCTTGCTCTCCAGCAACTTCTGTCTTTTGTTCTCTTTCGTCCTTTGTCGAGGACATAGCAGCTGCAGCCCATTAGCATCCCCAGGATCAATCACGGATGTGGGCAGCCTCTCACCTGTGCACTTAGGTGGGAAACACCCACACCACAGATGGCCCTGAGACGCTACAGCCACAACCACCATGCCCCCTCGCTAAGCCGCGAGCACAGTGATTATTTATTTAAAATGGCCTTCGTTGAGAGAGCTGTGGACCCACCACACCACATTTTGACTTTATTTATATATGTGTATGTATATATATATATATATATATATATATATATATATATATATATATATATATATATATATATATATGGTTGAAATAGTTTACTGTCAAATAAATGCAAAGAGTACGCGACAAGTATTTCGCCCTCATTCTGGGCTCATCAGGCGTACACACTCCACTGCACTCCCTCTCGGGAATGACTTCGAATGCCGTGAATATATATATATATATATATATATATATATATATATTGTGGCAGGTGACCTGGGACCTTGCCCCGCCGGAACGCCTGGAGAAGGGAAGTACCGGAAGAGGGGCAATATCTTCCCTGGGACACAAGAGGGCAGACCCCCTGGATTACATCAGGGCCACAGATTTGGAGCTTGAAAGCTCAACCCATTTGGGGTCCATGGCCACTGCCAGGGGAAGCGTGGATGATCATCGGAGCCCTGCATGGCAGCACTTCTGCCACACCAGGAAATGCTGCAGGAAGTTCATCAGGGCGCACCTGGAGCACATCCAGGTGCAACATAAAAGGGGCCACCTCACTCCATTTGGGGAGCTGGAGTCGGGAGGAAGAGGACAGAGTTTGCGAGTGGAGGAGTAAGGGCAGCAGAGAAGAAGAAGGAAGTAAAGTAAAGGACTGAGTTATTGTGGCTGTGTTGGTGCACTGTGTTGTGAGTAGAAGAACAGAAATAAACTTGTGTGCCTTTGGACTCGGTTGCCCTGTATCTGTCTGTGATCTGGGCTGAACCTTTCACATATATATATATATATATATATATATATATATATATATATATATATATATATATATATATATATATATATATATATCCTGCGGTGGGTTGGCACCCTGCCCAGGATTGGTTCCTGCCTTGTGCCCTGTGTTGGCTGGGATTGGCTCCAGCAGACCCCCGTGACCCTGTGTTCGGATTCAGCGGGTTGGAAAATGGATGGATGGATATATATATATATATACTGTATATAAACAAGTAAACACAGTAAGAAGTATTGGCTTACTTGGATAAAAATGTTAAGAAACGCCTCTTCAAACAATGTCTATATTGGAAAAGCCATCAGTCTTCCAGGACGCAGAGGGTAAAGAAAAAGCATTATCCCTGGAGCAGCAGAGAATTATCGCCACCAGAGCCCTTAAATTGTCCCCTATGCGTATGCATGTCACACTCTATATATATATATATATATATATATATATATGTATGTATATATATATATATATATATATATATATATATATATATATATATATATATGTATGTATATATATATATATATGTATATATATATATATATATATATATATGTATGTATATATATATATATATGTATATATATATATATATATATATATATATATATATATATATATATATATATATATATGTATATATATATATATATGTATATATATATATATATATATATGTATATATATATATATATATATATATATATATGTATATATATATGTATATATATATATATGTATATATATATATATATATATATATATGTATATATATATATATATATATATATATGTATATATATATATATATATATATATATATATATGTGTGTATATATATATATATATATATATATGTATATACATATATATATATATGTATATACATATATATATATATATATATATATATGTGTGTATATATGTATATACATATATATATATATATATATATATATATGTATGTATATATATATATATATGTATATATATATATATATATATATATATATGTATATATATATATATATATATATGTATATATATATATATATGTATATATATATATATATATATATGTATATATATATATATATATATATATATATATATATGTATATATATATGTATATATATATATATGTATATATATATATATATATATATATATATGTATATATATATATATATATATATATGTATATATATATATATATATATATATATATATATGTGTGTATGTATATATATATATATATATATGTATATACATATATATATATATGTATATACATATATATATATATATATATATATATATGTGTGTATATATGTATATACATATATATATATATATATATATATATATGTGTATGTGTATATATATATATATATATATATATATATATATATATATATGTGTGTATATATATATATATATATATATGTGTGTATATATATATATATATATATATATATATATATATATATATATGTATATATGTGTATATATATATATATATATATGTATATATATATTGTGAGACTTTCCCGGACACCACCAGTCGGAGACCACTTCTTTATAAAAGACACACGTTTATTAAATCACTAATAAACACAAATCCACACAGCACACAATGCAATAATCACCCCAAAATCAAGTCTCTCAGTCCTTGGCCGCCTTTCCTCTCCTCCTGGGAGCTTCATCCTACTCCCACTCCCGACTCTGGCTCACTGACTGTAAGGATGCGGCCCCTTTTATTCCTGCCCGGATGTGCTCCAGGTGGCTGATGATGTCCATCCGGCAGCACTTCCTGGTGTGGCGGAAGTGCTGCCCTTTGAACTGGAAGCACTCCGGGCGTCCCTGGCCAATCCCTCCACCATCTTGCCAAGTGTGGCGGAAGTAATCACATCCGGGTCTCCTGAGTCTTAAAGCGCCCCCTGGCGATGGCCACGGTTCCCTCAATAGGTCAAATCCTCTTTCTCCCTTTCCCGTGGTCCTCTTTTTATCCAGGGTGGCTGCCCCCTTGTGCTCCGGAAGCTGTTAATGTCCCTTTCCGGTCCCTCCAGGCATCCCGGCCAGGTAATGACCGCAGTCATCTGTGACTATATATATATATATATATATATCTTCTCAGAGAGACACTTTCACGTCCCGTGAGATGAGACTTTGTGCCAACAAATTTAACCACGCCCAGGGTTCAAAAGTCTCAAAAAACGGATTCTAAAGATCACATTAGCGCAAACAAACAGAAATTATTACTTGGTGAAATAACGGAACAGCGAAAAGAGATTGAATATATTGTTCAGATTTAAACTTTTAAGTCAGAGACTTGTAGATGGTATAATGCATGTTGCCATCAGGAAAAAAAAGCAGTGTTTCTTCCCAATGAAGAGGCGTATCCGTGAGAATTGAAAGATTTGTTGTTTGGTGAAAGTGAAATCCTGTGAGAGAAATCATTTCTCATTTGTTTGAATGCTATTGTCAGACACATTTCTTGTAGAGAAAGAAACGATATTCACTCACGGGCAGTTATGCATTGCGTGTGTCACGATGTAATTCCAAACATGGAATCAAAAAATTCAATGCGATATTGATGAAAAGGTAAAAGTGAAAAGAGATAGATAGATAGATAGATAGATAGATAGATAGATAGATAGATAGATAGATAGATAGATAGATAGATAGATAGATAGATAGATATGTAGTTTATGTTTATGTGTATACAGTGCCTATGTATTCACCCCCTTGGAATTTTGCACATTTGGGTGTTGTACAACATGGAATCACAGATTTAATTTGGCTTTTTCCACACTGATCAATGTAAAAAAGATTCATTAATGACAAACTGAAAACATATCTCTGCAAAGGGGTCAAACTTAATTACAGATATTATAAGGCAAAATAATTGATTGTATAAATATTCAATCCGTCTTTGACAGCCATGACAGCCTTGCATCTGGAGTCTCCAACCTCACAAGACTTCCTGGGCTGAGTGAAGAAGTATCCCCAGAGCATGATCCTGCCACCACCACGCTCCACAGAATTTTTGATAAACATGGCATTTAGTCTGATGGCCTAAAAGCTAAATTTTGGTCTATCCAGATCACAGAACCTTCTTCTAGCTTGCTTCAGAGTCTCCCATGTGCCATCTGCCAAACTCTAGCTGAGATGTCCTGTGGACGTATTTAACGGTGGCTTTTTCTTTGCCACTCTCTCATAAAGTGGTGACTGGTGAAAAACCAGGGCAACAATTTGTGTCTACACAGTCTCTCCAGTATCAATACACAGGAAGAGACTGGATTAAAAACTCAGTGACGGGTCCTTAAATGTTGGGTCAGCAGTGCAAATTTCTGTGCAATTGTCAAAGTACCCATCTGTCCTTCTATTAATGCAGTTTCTACATAGCGGAGGCACAGATAATGCCTGTTAAAATTAATTAAATGAAGGAGTAAGCTTAATAAGCAGGACAGAGAAGGGTCAGACCTTTGGGTGAATAGTACAACGGAAAGAGTCTCATGGTCAAACCTCAGGAGAGAATTGTACAGCATAGGACAGTGGTTCTCAAACTGTGGGGCGGCCCCCCATAGGGGGGCACAAAGTAACAAAAAGGGGGGAGCGAAGATGTGAAAAAAAGAAAACAAGAATCGAAAATATGAAAAATACATCTATTGAAACCAAAACAAATTAACTTAAACTACATTCTGATACTAGAAAAATAAATATAGAGTTAGATAAATGTCGATAAAAGTTAAGCAGGTATAATAAAATATGCATTTATGAGATATAATTAATTAACAAACTGGTATTAGTGGTCAAAAAAATGTTAGGGGGGCGCAATTAAAACTGTTATGAAAACCCATGTCGCAAATACTTAAAGGTTGAGAAACGCTGGCATAGGAGGTAAAAAAAAATCCTGAAATTCATTTTAAAAATGTACAGCTTGGTAAAGTCAGTATTGTAAACTCTTTTAAATGTGGAAGCTGACTTAAGAAAGAGATTCCAGCTGGCAGTGAGCCTGGCATTTTTACAGTTTAGTGTCTCAAGGCAGCCTACTAAAGTGCATTTTGGCCGGCCATCTGCAGCTAGAAATAGCATGATGGAAAAAGGCTGGTAAATTTTTAAAAATATATAAATATATATAAACTGAATACAAGTGATATGAAGTTAAGATGTCACAGTAGTGCACCAGGTTGTTTTCTTGTCCCACTGTGTCTACAGTAGACTTAAATTACATTCACAGCTAACATGCTAACAGGATTACTTATTTGTTGCTTATTAATTCTTGTTAAATAAGTTATTATTATTTTTATTAATTATTAATTTGTTGCTTATTATTCTAGTGTGTGTTCAGACCATTGTGTGTGTGTGTGTGTACCGTATATATTTATATATATTTATATATTTGTGAATGAACTGCAAGATGGGGTAACCTGTCATCCATCAGCTCACAGCATGGCACAGATTGAATCGTCTTTTGGCAATCGTGTCATTTCAAAGGGAGTATGGCCACCTTGTTTCCCGGATCTATCACCTCTGGGTTTCTTCCTTTGGGGAGCGCTGAAAGGAAAGGTGTACAAGGACAAGCCTCGTACACTTGAACAATTACAGCAAACATGGAATAGGAAATTGCTGCCATCACTCCTACAATGCTTGCGGATACCTTTGCCAATATGTTGATCTGTGTTTGAAAGAAGAAGACGCCTATTTCCTGCACCAAATGTGATTGGATTGTTTACACTTCTATCAAGGTATGCACTGTATTTATTTTGTTTCTATCGCTTCATTATTGCGTGAGTAACACATTATAACTCGGGGTCCCACCCATTAGAGTCTCCCCGTAGTTTTAAGGCTGTTGTTTTCCAGCTGTACCTGTGCCCCGTTAATTCCAATATAAAATGTCAGAGCAAGCAAGAGATTATTAAAAAGTTATTGAAAATATTAAACTTTGGAAGACAGTTTCGCATGGCAAATGTATACATACCATGTTCATGAAGTGGTATGAATAAATAAGAGAAATTACTTTGACTTGAAAAATACCAAACTTATCCTTTAACTCTGGAATCTGTTCTTCTTGCTGTCCATCCACACTCTCCCACCTCACTCCCCCCTTCCTGTCTTCTCACATCATTTCCTCCTCCCATCTTGTTTCTTCTCTCTCCCTTGTGTGGACATGTCCTCCTCTCAATGCAGTCATTAAAGAATGCAGAGCCTCTAGTAAGATGTGCTTCTCTGACATTCAGCTGACAGTTAACATCCTAAACTTCAATTAAAAGATGTGACAATATCAAGTAGAACCTACATGGATAGCAGCTCTTCTTGTTAGGAGTCTAGGCATCCAAATACTATGCCTAAATAACCAGGTGACTCTTTATCTAAGTAAGTTGATTGGTCTCTGGTCCAGCGTGGTCTCTGGATGGATGGAATGATAGAGAGAGACACTGAGTTTCTCTTTTAGCCCAAATTTATGCCAATCTTGTGATTCCTTTAACTGCTGTTAGGTTTCAAGAACTACAGAACTCTGTCTGGGATCAACCAAGCATAAGCTTGAAAGCCAAAGTAAGCATATTTAGATCAAAAGTGCTTGTGACAGTGATGTATGGAGTTGAAACGTGGACATGCAATCAAAATGCTGTAAGTATTTGAAGCTTAATGCTTTCAACAGAAGATGACTAAGAAGTCTGGATGGGTGAAAGTGTACAGATATCCACAATGATGAACTCTACAGGATTACTGGCATGCCACCATTGGATAGGATAATCAGGAAGTATCATCTGAGGTTGGCCGGACATGTCAGAAGACAGTTCTCTTACTGACCCTCAGATACCATGTGGACAGTGGGAAATGAAATCAAAGCACAGAACTAAATGATGTTCAACTCTTTTGTCTCTAACTTCAACAAAATGAAGAGATAGAAGCTTTATTATTAATTGTATTATTTATATTTAATCGATTAATTCATTTTTATTTATAATGAATGAATGAATTATTATTATATGATGTGGAGATAATGAATCAGGAAGTGCTAGAGATTAGCAAGAAGGAAGTAAAGACAGCTATGAAGAGGAAGAAAAATGGAAGGGCTGTTGGTCCAGATGACATACCTGTGGAAGCATGGAAGTGTTTAGGAGAGATGGCAGTGGAGTTTTTAACCAGATTGTTTAATGGAATCTTGGAAAGTGAGAGGATGCCTGAGGAGTGGAGAAGTGTACTGGTGCTGATATTTAAGAATAAGGGGGATGTGCAGGACTGTAATATCTACAGGGGGATAAAATTGATAAGCCACAGCATGAAGTTATGGGAAAGAGTAGTGGAAGCTCGGTTAAGAAATGAGGTGATGATTAGTGAGCAGCAGTATGGTTTCATGCCAAGAAAGAGCACCAGAGATGCGATATTTGCTCTGAGGGTGTTGATGGAGAAGTATAGAGCAGGCTAGAAGGAGTTGCATTGCGTCTTTGTGGACCTAGAGAAAGCATATGACAGGGTGCCTCGAGAGGAGGTGTGGTATTGTATGAGGAAGTCGGGAGTGGCAGAGAAGTACGTAAGAGTTGTACAGGATATGTACGAGGGAAGTGTGGCCGTGGTGAGGTCTGAGGTAGGAGTGACGGATACATTCAAGCTGGAGGTGGGATTACATCAGGGATCGGGTCTGAGCCCTTTCTCATTTGCAGTGGTGATGGACAGGTTGACAGACGAGATTAGACAGGAGTCCCTGTGGACTATGATATTTGCTGATGACATTGTGATCTTTAGCGAGAGTAGGGAGCAGGTTGAGGAGACCCTGGAGAGGTGGAGATATGCTCTAGAGAGGAGAGGACAGAATACATGTGTGTAAATGAGAGGGAGCTCAGTGGAATGGTGAGGATGTAGGGAATAGAGTTGGCGAAGGTGGATGAGTTTAAATATTTGGGATCAACAGTACAGAGTAATGGGGATTGTGGAAGAGAGGTAAAAAAGAGAGTGCAGGCAGGGTGGAATGGGTGGAGAACAGTGTCAGGAGTAATTTGTGACAGACGGGTATCAGCAAGAGTGAAAGGGAAGGTCTACAGGACGGTAGTGAGACCAACTATGTTACAGTATATGGGTTGGAGACGGTGGCACTGGCCAGAAAGCAGGAGACAGAGCTGGAGGTGGCAGAGTTATACAGTAGATGCTAAGAGTTGCACTGGGTGTGACGAGGATGAACAGGATTAGAAATGAGGACATTAGAGGGTCAGCTCAAGTTGGATGGTTGAGAGACAAAGTCAGAGAGGTGAGATTGTGTTGGTTTGGACATGTGCAGAGGAGAGATGCTGGGTATATTGGGAAAAGGGTGCTAAGGATAGAGCTGCCAGGGAAGAGGAAAAGAGGAAGGCCAAAGCGAAGGTTTATGGATGTGGTGAGAGAGGACATGCAAGTGATGGGTGTAACAGAACAAGATGAAGAGGACAGAAAGATATGGAAGAAGATGATCCACTGTGGCGACCCCTAACATGAACAGCTGAAAGAAGAAGAAGAATTTAATTATATTATTGTGATTGATGCATCTCTTGGACCATTGAGACATTATAGTGTAGGGGTTAACTTCTCATGTTCAGACCTCTCTTTGAACAATTCTATTTAGACATGACTTACTGGATGTTCTGAAACTTTTTCCAACTCAGCTTTTCACTGAAGCCCTTCAATTAGGTCAAACCTATCTTGTGTCCTTGCATGTTTACATCTTGAAATCCACCAAAGCATTTTTGCAGCTTAATTTGTGGGGTTCTCCAGTAGCCTTGCTCACTGAATATTTTCCTTAAAATTGCTATGCAACTAGCTTAGACAAAGTTTTTTCTCCCCCAGGTACCCTATGGCACTTTGCAAGGCCAGCATGACATCACAGAGCTGTAGCAGCCAATGATGTATGGGACAGGTCCCCTTGATTAACCACTATACTGGATGCAATTCTTATTTTGGGTTGGATATAATAAAATCTGTTTTACTGGTAGGCTAGAAATTAGTGGAAAACCTGCAAGTACATTTAAACACAAAACATCCACTCAGAAAGAAAGTGGAAATGTGTTGGTGTACTTGTGTCTTAAAGGTAATCTATTTTTGTTTGGACTGGTATATGATCTGCATGCAATTTGTGAGCCCACCCAGAGTGCTGTACAGTTGATGCAAACAGGACAGAGTCAAGAATCCACATTTCTTAGTGTTGTGCATATTTAATAGCATCAGGCGTGTCAGAGGAAAACAAAATCAAACTGTACTATTTGGTGAGTACCTGATCTGGAATCTGTTGGAGCCAAGCCTCAGTGAAATCATGCTTCCTGCTTCACTGTCTGCAAGAAATTTTACTGTTCTGATATTTAATTCTGTTAATTGTATCTTAAGGAAGCATGGTGGCACAGTGATTAGCATGGCTGCCTCACAGCTCAGGTCTCTATTTGGCCACAACAATCCACCCATTATAGTTGGTAGACATTGCTCTAGCCATCAGGTACACTTGAATGACTGTCATAATCTGCTCAAAACTACTTGAGTTTCTCCTTCACCACTGAATTCCCAAACATTTCTGCAATTTTGCCTAACTTGAGGCAAAGCGAATTCAGCAGAGTTTGCTCATCAGTTCTTAGTTTATACAGTATCTGTAGTAGAACAGGCATAACAAGACCTTTATCTGTCTCACCTGGCATATGATGAGTAGAACAAATTCTGAGAGTTTATCTAAATACGTTTTTCATCACTAACATTATATGTACACCATCTCCACATCACCTTTTTACACAGGATTTGGCAACAAATGGAACAGTAGTCCTGCCGCGTCCAGTATATTATCCAGATATCTTCCCCTGTGACTTTATTTTTCCGCTCATTTTAAAGTTATGCTTCATAGTTGTTGTTTTAGCAGCACCAAAAGCATCGTAGCATTATTAACTCTTTGAGGGCTGAATATTTTTTCCAAAAAGCAATGGTTTCACTCAGGAGTCAACATAAAACATCTGTTGCTGCATGCTGTGGCTGTCAGTTTGCCAAGAATGTGCAGCTTACTTGCTGCCAGGCTGTCTTTGCGTGGCTGGGACACAGTCGCAGTGCATTACAATCTGGTTTCTACCTCTTATCATTGTTAAGTGGCAGTCCTCCTTGGTGAACACAGTCAGTACCACGACTAGCTGGGGACCGATCAGCTGAAGCTGGAACCTCACATTCATCTTCGATCGCTTGTATCAAAAACTTGAGTCTGACAAGTCATAGTCTAGTTCAGACATAATAGGCAACAACGTTGTCCACGGAGTATTTTGCTTTACACATTCGCTTTGATTTCTCGCCAGATGTCATTGCCATTTTTGCCGTTGTGTGCGCCTTGCTACTCACAAGAGTGCAGGGAATCTCGGTCAAACCAATGAATCTAACTTTCCTTTTAGCAATGAGAGTCCAACTAAAACGTAATGGTGGGTTTTGTCACAGTTTACAGTTGATTACCATCGTCAACTCCTCCTTTTGACAAAAGTCAACATCAGTCCTGAAAGGGTTAAGAGAGGCTCCTTGTGGCATTCCACAAAATGTTGTACAGGCTTGACTTTAGCAGTTATAGAAGAGGTGGCAGAATTGGACTGTAGCTGAGGTCTACTTCTTTTCTTGACCTTTGTCCGAAAAGTTATTGAGTGTACAAAATATTCCACATTATTCTTAATTTTCTAGATGTGTTTCCTAGATGTCTTCTTTTATTCTTCAGTGACTAGTATAAAAACATGTGTATTTAAATATTTTGAGATTTTATTTCTGTTATGTTTTTGTATCTAGTGAGGAGTCAAGAAAAATGACACCTTTTATTGGCTAACTAAAAAGATTACAATATGCAAGCTTTCAAGGCAACTCAGGCCCCTTCTAAAAACCCTTCTAAGTGGCACAATGAGTCTATCTTCAGAGACAAGCACCATGTAAGAATAAGCTTAATTGAAAAGCCATGTCTGAGCGACTGAGGCTGTCAGCGCATCTTTCTCTTCCATGACGGCACCAGCCATTGCAGCAGCTCACGTCACCCCTCTGTAAGACCCTGCCTTTGTTGGTTAGTCACTGTGATCCTGTCTTTGGCAACCACAAAGGGAGGAGCAGCTACCAAAGCAGATACCGTGCTTGTTACACTTGCACTCACCCCCTCTAGAGAGCTAATCCGGAACAGACACACAATGCCAGCTCACGGCAGTAACAGCCAGCTGCCCCTGAGAAATGTGTACCCCACCTACCCACACAGGAGATGAGACGAGAGGAGGAAAAGGATGTAAGTGTGATACACATGTCATACTGTTGAATTGTATTTATGTGTAAAGTCTCAGCTGCTGCCACTTTGACTTGTCCAGGGTTTCTTGAATAAAAAAAGACTGTGAGTTCCACAGAATGAGAAGTGATGTCAAAGGCCGGTGTTCACTCAGCATCCTGTTGGAGGCTATTTACAAAATAGACTTCGTCTGGTGGGCAGTGACATCAATATACTTAATTCTAAGAATAATGAGATCTCATTTCCACCATGTTATAAACCTTTACCATCATCCCACTTCCTTTTGCACCAGATGACAAATGAAAATAAACAACACAAATATTCACACTAGTGAGCAGTGTGAGGAAAGGAGTGTACATTTATAGAGAGTGAAAAAAGAAAACTATAATGAGTTACTAAAAAACTGACCAGGCAGTTAGGTGCTAATTTACCAGCAGCCAAGTTATTTCAGGTAGCAGTAAAATGGGCACACTGGAGTCACAGAATTCAACATCATTTCATCAATATTTTTACAAAAAGGTGTGTTGTAGTGTGAAATTTTGCATATAAGTTGATAAATATTTTGTATGTCTTTATTTGTAACTTATAACACTAATGATAAGAATAGCAATGGTTTGATGGTTGAGAACCAGTCCTTTATAATTTTACGACAGGGTTGGTGGAAGTGCCTCAAACAAGTTTGACAAATGTTTCTCTGCAGGACCCTCTCAATCAACCCCCACAGGAAAGCCAGACTGCCTAACTGCCAGGCTTCACCTTAACACTTGGTTTTGGGGGCAGGTATTCTCTGCCCCATTGGTCTGAAGTATGGCTGTTTGGAATTGGCTCGTATCAGAAGCCTTTAAGTACCATGACACCCTATTGGCTGTAGGGGTTGGACAGAAATTCTATTAATTTGATTGCTTTACCCCTCCCTATCTCTCTTACCAATTGATAAAGAATCATCTCAGATACCATGAACTGAAATGAACGACACAATGGAGAGCACAGCTCGGCAGCCATATTGAGACAGGCATGCGGCCTGTTCTGAAGAAAGCTAACCACAAATGGTGTCTTAACTAGAGACATTTTAAGTAATAAACAAGTCTGTGTGCCGCCTGAAACTAAATATCAGCATTTATCAGGTTGTATGGTTGCCAATATTCACTTTTACTTTGCATATTATTATTATTTATGAATACAGTGGTACCTCTGGTCACGACCGTAATTCGTTCCAAAACTCTGGACGTGACCCGAATATAATTTCCCCATAAGATTGTATGTAAATACAATTAATCCATTCCAGACCGTACTAACTGTATGTAAATATATTTTTTTTTAAGCACAAAAATAGTTGATTATACCATAGAATGCACAGTGTAATAGTAACCTAAATGTAAAAACATTGAATAACACTGAGAAAACCTTGAACAACAGAGAAACCTAACATTGTAAGAGTTTGCGCTAGACCCTTATGAACCGCTCGCTGTAAACACTTTTTTTAATGAGTTTTAAGTACAGCGAAAAAAAATGAAATGCCACTTCTCTTGTGAAACTTTTCACACCATCCTCTACTGGCTTTAAATTCCTCACCTTCGCCTCTCGAAGGATTTTTTTTCAGCAAATCGCCATGAATCTTCCTGGCTTTCTCGCATATGATCACCTCACTTACGCTATCCCCTGCAAGGTGCTTCTCATTCAACCACACTAGCAACAGTTTTTCCACCTCTTCCAGCACTTGAGGCCTCTGCTTGGTTAACATCGTAACTCCTTTTGCAACATCAGCTGCTTTGTTAGGCCCTATATACGCAAACAAAAGAAAATGGAAAACAGAGAATGGGAAATCATTGGTGTGTACGAAAGCACATAGGGAAACTGGCTGCCAGTGTTTTTGTTGACAACCAGAGCGTGTGGTCGTGAACAGATGCAAAATTTTGGCAAACTTTTTGATTGTAACCCGATTTGTACGTGTTTCGGAAATGTTTGTGACCAGTTCTACTGTATTATCAATAATACATTATTTAAAGTGTAACCTCCTGCTTGTCTTTTACTACACCTAACTGCCTGACGTTGTAAATGTAGAAGGGAAGGTGAGGAGAAAGTGATATGGTGCAATACCTCATAAACAGTGGTAAGTCTATGGGATTTGAGGCATTCTGACAAAGGCTACATATTAATAATACAAAACAGAACTCTACCAAGACAAAACAAGCTGAAATTATAACATTCTCATATCTCATTAACCCATGTCTTAAATGTGGGAAGATAAAATATATCCTGCAGGAACCATCCCTGCACAGGAGGGAAGTCCATTTCAGAGCTCATTTACAAATACACTCACACTTTAGAATCAGCAATTAATCAAATGCACTCGCCTTAGAGGATGTGAGAGAAGAATGGAAATACGTGGGACAAAAACCCACACCCTAAATACTCCATTCTTACGTTTGACGTTACAGATTTTTCTCACACTTTTAGCTCAGTTGTCGCCCAGTCTTACTATCTACTAAATTGTCCAAGACTGTGCATAGCTCAGAAGTCCAAAAAAGGACGACAAAGAAGGGGGCATTGCATGTTGCCTCAGAGATCAATTTTAATCAAATGCCAAGATGCTAATTGTTAAATTAGATGCTAAATTGTTACCACTCAAACAGTTAGCCTAAATGGTAATTCTTAATATGCTTTAATTTACTGAGAACAAAATATCTGAACATCAGATTACCTAAAATGACGAGAGAACCTGTTTGAAATAGGCTGCACTTTTAGCAGAACACAAGAGATGATTATCTACTGCAGGAAACTTGGGTGTGGATCAAAAATCTATTTAAAACTGATGAGGTTGCAGCAGAGTGAGTACTTTTAATTTCTTCTAAATCCATATCATGGTCCTGCAACAGCAACAATCTTATTAATAAAGCTCAATCATGTCTCCATATTTGATAAAGCAAATGATAAAGCAAAAACAGGAAGTTTCATATTTACACAAATATTCAATTTCCTTTGCTATGACACTTCAAATTTGACTCATCTTATTCTGTTGATCTTCATTGAGATGTTTCTGCACCTTGTTTGGAATCAATCTGTCATCAGTTCAAATGATTGAACATGATTAGGAAAGGCACCCACCTGTCTATAGGAGGTCCCACGGTTGACAATTTGTGTCAGAGCGAAAACCAAGCCAGGAGGTTGGAGGAATTGCCTGCAGAGCTTAGAGACAGGATTGTGCTGATACACAGATTTGGGGAAGGCTACAAATAAATTAGAGGCCACGTTGAAAGTTCCCAAGAGCACAGCTGACATCATAATTCTTAAATGAAAAAAGTTTGGAATGACCACAGCTCTTCCTACAGCTGGCAAAACTGAGCAATCATGCGAGAAGGGCCATGCAAAGAGAGGTGACCAAGAATCACTCTGAGTGCCATATAACCTTTGTGGAGATGGGAGAAATTTCCAGAAGGAATTAATCTTCACCGCAACACTCCATCGATTTGTGAATTATAGTAGAGTGGCCAGATGGAGATACAAAAATGCACCACAGGGCTCTCACTGTGAGGAAACAAAATTCTCAGGTCTGATGAAACCAAAATTAATATCATTTCCAGAGGAAACCAGGCACCGCTCATCACCTGCACAATACTATTCCAACAGTGAAGCATAGTGGTGGCAGCATCATGCTGTAGGGTAGTTGTTCAGCAGCAGGGACTGGGAGACAAGACAGGGCTGAGGGAAATATGAATGGAGCAAAGCACAGAGATATCCTTAAGGAAAACTGGCTGCAGAACACTCTGGCCCTCAGACTGCACCATAGGTTTTCCTTCCAACAGGACAATGACCCTAAGCATAGAGCAAAGACAACAGAGGAGTGGCTTAGGGACAATTCTGGGAATATCCTTAAGACGCCCAGCCAGAACCCAGACTTGAACCCAATCGATGATCTCTGGACAGACCTGAAAACAGCTGTCCACGGATGGTCTCCATTCAACCTGACAGAGTTTGAGAAGATCTGCAGAAAGGATTGGCAAAAAATCCACAAATCCAGGTGTGCAAGCCTTATCAGCATTAAGAGCTAAGAAAACTCCAGGATGGAATCGCTGCCAATGGGGCTTCAACTAAGTACTGAATGTTGCTTTGTCATTCTGGGGAATTGAGTGGTACTGAATGGTGAATGTGAAGGGACCTGAATATTTCCTGAATCCACTGTGGTATCTGCATGTTTTATGTTTGATCACCAATGGCCATGGAAACAAATTAATCCTTATTAATCCCCCCTACCACTTACTGTATATTGTTTTTGATTCCTGCATGTCTAATCATTTTCTTCTGATGATGACACCTGGTAGGTTGTCAAAAGCTTAGGAATAAAAAAACTATTTTAAGATATCTGACTCATTTTCACCTTTTGTGGGTCTCCAGCTACAAATATACAAACCGTATCATAGACCTTCGCTTTCATATATACATATATGGGAGGCAGCTAGAGGGCCTAAATAATAGTAGTACCATGCCAGACCAGGGGATGGCGAGCTGCACTGACTTTCTGTTTCCGTCCTCTGCAGACTATCCACGGGTAATCCCAGTAGGTGACGGTGCTACTGATGACGTCACTTCCAGTACTGGTGCTATTAATTATGTCACTTCCGGTCCAGGCACTATGGACGACATCACTTCCAGTACCGGTCCAGATAACATCACTTCCTGTCACACCCTTTAAAGCCACCATGTTATCAAACTAAAATCAATTTCAACCTGATTTCAACCTGAACACAACTCACAAAAAATACCCATTTGCAGCCAGGGCATGTTATACGGGTGGCTGCCCCAAACATTTGATGTCTCTTGGCTATCTTTGTTACAGTGGCATAGTCGGCATAGGGATCTGGACTTGGACTTGGCCACTCCAATATATTAACATTGGTTTTAACTTCTTGTAGACGATTGTCGCGAAATCGCTTCAAACCACCAAGGTGGCGTATGTATCCCGTCAATGCCAGTTGATGTGTATTTGATATGTACCAAGGATCATATACGAAGCGCTGGTCACACCTTCTGGCAGTCGTAGTGGAAACTACATCCGCCTGATAGAAACAAAGTTTTGGTGTGCACGTGGATTTTGGCAATTAATTTCAAGAAATTGTCCAAATTTGAGGTAGGTTGTGGTAAGATGAAAATTCGTACCAGCTTATTGTTTGCTTGTGTGCTATATTCAAATTAACAATCTCCACTTAATTTCAACAGAGTGTAATTGCAGGCCGCAGTACCAATGAGGTCAGTTATGTAATGCCCCAACATCACGTAACACCCATCACATTAGACTATGATTAACATTATAGCCCCGTAACACTATGGTTAAGATTAGGGTTGTAGGAGGGTTATCTGAGTCAAAGGACGTTTTGTGACTGACGTTGTGGGCATTACCTGACCTATGTCATAGGTATTGCAGGCTGCAGCTAGACCCTTCTCCTTAATTTAGCATTGTAAATAAATTTTGACAACAAGGGGTTAAGCCATTGTTGTATAGTCATTGTCTTACCCAAAAAGCTTCTTCTAAGGCACCAGTTTCTTGCAGACTGCACCAGGTTATCCTGTAGGATTTTTCCATATTTTACCGCATTCATTTTACCCTACACACACACACACACACACCAACCTCCCAGTACCTGCTGTGGAGAAGCATTCCAGCAGCATGATGTCCCCACCACTGTGTTTCACGGTAGGAATGGTGTGCTATTGATAATGTGCAGCATTTAATCATGGTGTTTAGCCTGATGGCCAAACAGCTCAATTTTGTTCTCATCAGATCTGGTCTCACCCAAACAATGTCATGTGCCTTTTGCAAACTAGCTGAGATGTTCTGTCCTTTAGTTTTTCTCTTTGCCGCTGTCACATGAAAATGTGAGTGGTGAAGCTGTTGTCCGTACAGTCTCTCCAGTCCCAGCCACTGAAGCTTGTCACTTCTGCAAAGTTCCCACAGGTCTCATGGTGGTCTCTCTCGCTCGTTGTCTTCATGCACAGTCACTCGGTTTTTGTGGAGAGCCTGCTTCAGAAGATTTTCAGCTCTGCCATACACTTTACACTTCTTAATGACTGATTTAACTGAACTCCAAGGGATATTCAGAGACTTGGAGATTTTGTTATCTCCATTTACTGACTTTTTACAGGGAGTGTTCTTATGTCTTCCTTGTGTAGGGTGAAGTGCCATACTGAATCACCACAAGTTGGCCCTTCCACATTAAGGTGCTGTTAAACTACAAACAACTGAAAGCTCAGACAGGTGGTCTCCATTGAACTAATTCTGTGATTTCTAAGACCAATCAGTTGCACCAGTGATAATTTAGGTGTGTCGTGTTAAGGGGCTTTATATTGTGTGTTTTATATTTGTAATAAATTTGGGTCACCTGTGATGTACTGATGCCCTCTCCAGGGTTTGTTCCTGCCTTGTGCCTTATACTAGCTAGGATGGGCTCCAGCAGACCCCCACATCCCTGTTCATGACTAAGCGGGTTAGAAAATGACTGACTAACTGACTTTGCAGAGTCTTTTTTCTGTTGAACAGTGTCAAAAAGCCAAAAACAATCTACTATGATTCAATGTTGTAGAAGAATAAAATGTGTAAACTTCCACTTGGTGAAACCTTCATCTAGGCACTATTCATATATGTATAATTTGTTTCTGTGTATATATACTCTTTGCATTATTTGACAGTAAACTATTTCAACCATTCTATGATCTGCTTCTCACAACTGAGGGCACCGTGGCGGATGTTAGCAGACTCGCTGGCCAACCACAAGCGTTACCTGGTAGGTAACCACCAATACAATCAGATTGTGACACAGACTACGAATACCATGAATATATATATATATATATATATATATATATATATATATATATATATATATATATATATACCTGTATGTTTGACTGAATGGTCCTTTGGACTTTCTTGTCATGAAGTTGGGACCTGAAACAATTATGACTACTGTATATATTTTTACCATGGATGATAAACTGTGGCCGCACTCCAATTGGTAATACAGACTCCAACTCCTCATAAGCCTATGATCTGATAAAACAGCTGTGAAAAAGGATACATACAGTTAGGTCCATAAATATTTGGACAGAGACAACTTTTTTCTCATTTTGGTTCTGTACATTACCACAATGAATTTGAAATGAAACAACTCAGATGCAGTTGAAGTGCAGACTTTCAGCTTTAATTCAGTGGGGTGAACAAAACAATTGCATAAAAATGTGAGGCAACTAAAGCATTTTTTTAACACAATCCCTTCATTTCAGGGGCTCAAAAGTAATTGGACAAATTAAATAACTGGAAATAAAATGTTCATTTCTAATACTTGGTTGAAAACCCTTTGCTGGCAATGACAGCCTGAAGTCTTGAACTCATGGACATCACCAGATGCTGGGTTTCCTCCTTTTTAATGCTCTGCCAGGCCTTTACTGCAGCGGCTTTCAGTTGCTGTTTGTTTGTGGGCCTTTCTGTCTGAAGTTTAGTCTTCAACAAGTGAAATGCATGCTCAGTTGGGTTAAGATCAGGTGACTGACTTGGCCATTCAATAATTTTCCACTTCTTTACTTTAATAAACTCCTGGGTTGCTTTGGCTGTAAGTTTTGGGTCATTGTCCATCTGTATCATGAAACGCCACCCAATCAATTTGACTGCATTTAGCTGGATTTGAGCAGACAGTATGTCTCTGAACACCTCAGAATTCATTCGGCCGCTTCTGTCCTGTGTCACATCATCAATAAACACTAGTGTCCCAGTGCCACTGGCAGTCATGCACACCCAAGCCATCACACTGCCTCCACCGTGTTTTACAGATGATGTGGTATGCTTTGGATAATGAGCTGTTCCACGCCTTCTTCATACTTTTTTCTTGTCATCATTCTGGTAGAGGTTGATGTTGGTTTCATCTGTCCAAAGAATGTTTTTCCAGAACTGTGCTGGCTTTTTTAGATGTTCTTTAGCAAAGTCCAATCTAGCCTTTCTATTCTTGAGGCTTATGAGTGACTTGCACCTTGCAGTGCACCCTCTGTATTTACTTTCCTGCAGTCTTCTCTTTATGGTAGACTTGGATATCGATACGCCTACCCCCTGGAGAGTGTTTTTCACTTGGTTGGCTGTTGTGAAGGGGTTTCTCTTCACCATGGAAATGATTCTGCGATCATCCACCACTGTTGTCTTCCGTGGACGTCCAGGTCTTTTTGCGTTGCTGAGTTCACCAGTGCTTGCTTTCTTTCTCAGGATGTGCCAAACTGTAGATTTTGCCACTCGTAATATTGTAGCAATTTCTCGGATGGGTTTTTTCTGTTTTCACAGATTAAGGATGGCTTCTTTCACCTGCATGGAGAACTCCTTTGACCGCATGTTGTCTGTTCACAGCAAAATCTTCCACATGCAAGCACCACACCTCAAATCAACTCCAGGCCTTTTATCTGCTTAATTGATAATGACATAACGACGGACTTGCCCACACCTGCACATGAAATAGCCTTTGAGTCAATTGTCCAATTACTTTTGAGCCCCTGAAATGAAGGGATTGTGTTAAAAAAAATGCTTTAGTTGCCTCACATTTTTATGCAATCGTTTTGTTCACCCCACTGAATTAAAGCTGAAAGTCTGCACTTCAACTGCATCTGAGTTGTTTCATTTAAAATTCATTGTGGTAATGTACAGAACCAAAATTAGAAAAAAGTTGTGTCTGTCCAAATATTTATGGACCTAACTGTATATAGATAGACAGAGTTACAAAATTTCAGAATTGGCAGCAAAAGCCAGGACTCATACAGCATATGTCAGTGCTTGGCAAGGCCATGCAATCTTAAGAACAACAATTGCTGGCTGAGTTCAGGAAGTTTAGCACGGCTGTTAGCACTAAGCCTCACTTACCCAATAAACAACAGTACAGCTTGTCGAGAGCAGACTGTACTTCTGTTAGCTCTCCCTGATTCCAAAAAGCTGGAGGTGTCGTGTCTAGAGGCGATTCTTCAAGTGACGCCTGAAGGTCATTAAACAAAGAGAATTTGTGATAGCGATGGGAAAATCATTCCACAGTTTGAAAGCAAGGAGTGATGACACAAGATCATTTACCAGACATGTGGAGACAGAAGGGAGGCTTTCTGGAAACACATACTCTGCAATGGCCAGATACAAGAGATAGTGAGGAGACTGCAGACTGGAGTTTTGTTGGATCCTCTCAACAAGAGCAAGCCAGAGGAGAGCACAAAGCAGCTGTGTGGATATCCTAAGGGACCAAAAGTGTCATTTGGGTAGCTGCCATCTGGATGAGCTAAGGAAGCCTGATAGCACTACCTGGGAGTGCCACTAGCAAACCATCATAAGAATCAGTCACTTGGACAAGTGCATGTACCTTTAACATTTACTATCTGACACCAACTTCTGGAGGGCCCACCACTTTAATGAAAATGAGTAAATGACAATAAAGGGAAGCAGTGGGAACCGTTATACAGACTTGCTTGGCACCAGGCAGCTTGATTCAGCTTATCAACTGCTTGCCTCTGTTTGGGAACAGCAGAGATAGGCAGATGGGACAGCTGAGTGCATTAATTCTCATCACAGGTTGTCATACCACCAGACATCACCGCCTACTATTTCCCATAATGCAGTGTAGCAATAACGTCAGCACAGACTAAGAAAATCACAGCAGCATCATCATTGGTTTAAGGTCATACCTCACTTTCTTCACAACTGGGCAACTACTTGTCTTGCCATCTGATACTAACTTCTGGCCAATGCAAACAAACTTTCCAGTACAGAGCTTTGACATCACACTCAGATAAACTTTAATGTTTTGCTTTGAAATGGGACTTGGAACATAAATAAATGACTCAATGTGAGTTTATCTTGATTTAAAGGTTAATGTAATATTATTACAGCTAAAACTATGCCTCATACAACTTTTTAAAGGTAAAAAGTCTGATTACTCAGATGCTCACACTGTCCCCAAAGCATTGACGATGCCAAGGTTTGAGCCTTTAATATGGCAATCAGTAAATCGGACCAGGTTACACAGGTATAAGGACTGAGTATATGGTCCAAATATAGCACTGTGACAAGAGTCTGAATAAAGTTAGTGTAGTAAGTGATGATCAGGTCGAAACTGAGGTCTGGACAGTCCAAGATGTAATAACAACTGATTTTAAATCCTACACGCACTCATTTTAAAAGTAATAACCAGATCTGTGACTTGGACTGCTCAAATCCAAGACTGGTTTAAGACTGAGATATACACTCACTGGCCACTTTATTAGGTACACCTTGCTAGTACCAGGTTGGACCTCCTTTTGACTTCAGAACAGCCATAATTCTTCATGGCATAGATTCAACAAGGTGCTGGAAACATTTCTCAGGGATTTTGATCCATATTGACGTGATAGCATCACACAGTTGCTGAAGATACGTTGGCTTCACTTCCTGATGCGAATCTCCCATTCCACCACATCCCAAAGGTAGTCTATTGAATTGAGATCTGGCCATTTGAGTACAGTGAACTCATTGTTGTGTTCATGAAACCAATTTGAGATGATCTGAGCTTTGTGTTATGGCACATTATCCTGCTGGAAGTAGCCATCAGAAGATGGGATGGACATGGTCAGCAACAATACTCAGGTAGTCTGTGGCATTTAAACAATGTTCAGTTGGTACTAAGGGGACCAAAGTGTGGACTTGTACTCAACACATCAAGGCGCTATATAACCTAATATTCTGTTAGCCTTCTGAATGGCTTCTGCACACTGTCGGGAAGTCAATAGCTTAGAGTCCACTATGACTCCTAAATCCTTCTCATAAGGTGTACTCTCGATTTTCTGACCACCCGTTGTGTATTCAAACCTAACATTTTTACTTCCTATGTGTAATATTTTACATTTACTGACATTAAATTTCATCTTCCACAAATCTGCCCAAGCCTGTATGCTACCCAAGTCCTTCTGTAATGATATAACGAATTCCAAATTATCTGCTAATCCACCTCTCTTGGTATCATCTGCAAACTTAACCAGCTTGTTACTTATATTCCTATCTAAATCATTTATATATATTAAAAATAGCAGCGGCCCTAACACTGACCCCTGTGGAACACCACTCTTAACATCGGCCAATTCTGATGAGGTTACTCACACCATCACCCTCTGTCTGAGAAACAGACAGTTAAATACTAAATTACTGCCACAGTGCAATGAAATCTGAGATCAGAACAGTTTATAAATCTGGGTAGCCTAATATCGGAACAATTCAATGAGCGTAAGCCTGAGACCTGGATAGTCATCATATACTGTACCTTCTAAAGCTATGGCTCAAACCTGGACAGTCTATAGTTTAATAGCTGTTGCTTAGGCCTTAACACTTAGGAAGCTTAAATATCCCACACAGAGAGTGGCCGGCCAAGTATCAAATCTAGACCCCTGAAGCAGTGAGATAGTGAGGCTAATTACTGCACCATCTTGCTACTCAGAGCAAATGAGTACAGAAGGTGTGAAAGGGTCACTGCAATTTGCAGATGATGTTGTCCTGTTTGCTTCATCAGGCCGTGATCTTCAGCTCTCTCTGGATCGGTTCGCAACTGAGTGTGAAGCGGCTGGGATGGGAATCAGCACCTCCAAATCCGAGACCATGGTCCTCAGCCGGAAAAGGGTGGAGTGCCCTCTCAGGGTTGGGAGCGAGATCCTGCCTCAAGTGGAGGAGTTCAAGTATCTTGGGGTCTTGTTCACGAGTGAGGGAAGAATGGAGTGTGAGATCGACAGGCGGATCGGTGTGGCGTCCGCAGTGATGAGGGCTCTGCATCGGTCTGTCGTGGTGAAAAAAGAGCTGAGCCGTAAGGCAAAGCTCTCAATTTACCGGTCGATCTATGTTCCTACCCTCATCTATGGTCATGAGCTGTGGGTAGTGACCGAAAGAACGAGATCGCGAATACAAGCGGCTGAAATGAGTTTCCTCCGCAGGGTGTCTGGGCTTTCCCTTAAAGATAGGGTGAGAAGCTCAGTCATCCGGGAGGGGCTCAGAGTAGAGCCGCTGCTCCTCCGCATCGAGAGGAGTCAGATGAGGTGGCTCGGGCATCTGATCAGGATGCCTCCCTGGTGAGGTGTTCCGGGCACGTCCAACCGGGAGGAGGCCCCAGGGAAGACCCAGGACACGCTGGAGGGACTATGTCTCCTGGCTGGCCTGGGAACGCCTTGGGATTCCCCCGGAAGAGCTAGAAGAAGTGGCCGGGGAGAGGGAAGTCTGGACATCTCTGCTCAAGCTGCTGCCCCTGCGACCCGACCTCGGATAAGCGGAAGAGGATGGATGGATGGATGGATGGATGGAAGGTGAGAAAGGATAACACTGTGAATTTCCAGCCATATCTTTTTTTTCCTTTTTTCTTCATCATTTCTCATTGCATTCATTCACATTCTTTGGATTTGTCCTCTCATATCCACTCACTGTGCCTTTCTCTCAGCATCTCCTTTTAAACATAAACCCCCTACTAAGCCGTGCTTGGCCGTGGTGTAGTTTCTGTCTTTTTTAGCTGAATGGAAATTTCTAGATTTCATTACACTTCTCGTTGATTACATTGCTTTTTTTTCAGCTTGTAGTATACCAGATCAGAAAGACTAAACTGTTTTGATTTTTGAAAAACGTACGTAGGAAAGATGTATGTGATTTGTAAACAGAAGTAGATTACAACAAATCTCTTGAACTTCCTTTTTGGGATCTTCTTAAAATTTTAGAATAACTGTTTTACAGGAGAGCATACATAAAATGAACAAATACAGTAAGTTGCTTTTGAAATGCTAACTCGTGGTCTGTGTTCTTACTGATCTTCGACAGAGCTGGGAAACGAAGGCTTCTGAAAACCAAAGAATATTGAAATACCAAATCAGGTGAAAAGAAAGAAAGATACATAAGCTCAGAAACTGAAACCTTAGGCCAAATATATATTTTTGCAAAATACCACATTATGCTATAATTGTGGCACAACAGAGTGAAAATAAAAACAAGGGCCTAATTAAGCACACCTAACTATAGGAATTGTTATCTAAAGAGTGGCTTCTAATTTTCAGCAACCTGAAACTCACCCATATAATCAACTTTGTGGCATGAATTCTTTTGGAGCTAAATTATATTTTTAAAGCGTTCTTGTTGACCTGTTGTCTTGAAGTACCAATTAACAGACCCAGAGTTGACACTCCAGTTTACCGTGGAGACTTTTTGTAACTGTAGCTTATGTTGAGTGATCAGGCCCAGATCGCCTGAATGAGGGGTGCGCTATGGACCGTGTGGTCTTGTGGATATGGCATTGGAATTTAAGTACCCTGTTAAACGGTCTTTTCCAAAACAAATCAGCCTGTATTGAACTTGTTTGCAGCGTCTTCGAGTGTACTGGTTATTTTTCAGTAAAGAGTCCAGGGGGCATGTCGGGTTGTGTCTTCAGTAACAGCAAGTGATTAGGTGTGAGTGCCTCCAGATCATTTGGGTCATTTGATATCTTTGTGAGGGGTCTGTTATTGGTGATTGATTCCACTTCACACATCACTGTTTCGAGATTTTCATCGACGAGTATTTGTTGATTTAGTGTTGAGCTTAGAATTTTTCTTACGCTTCTGATTTGTCTTTCCCATACTCCACCTAGATGTGAGGCTGATGGTGGATTGAAGATCCTTTTGATTTCTTTCTTCATCATAGCGTTGCTGATTTTTTTCTTGGTCAAGATTTTTAGTTACTTCATGTAGCTCTCTTTCTGCTTCAATAAAGTTTGTTCCATTATCTGGGCACATGATTTTAACTTGTCCTCTTCTGCAAATAAATCCACGTATGGCATTGATGCAAGAATCAGTGTCCAAGCTGTGTGCAATCTCTATATTAGATAAGTGAAAATTACTCCGTACCTCTTGACCAGAATTCATCTTCTTTTAACTTGAAAAAGACCAAAATAATCAACTCCAAATGAGATGAAGACTGGACTCCTTCGGTACTGTGTCTCTTTGGAGAATCATTGGGTACCGCTGCTTTGACTTGGGGTCGAATGAGTGGTTGCTCACGGAGTGCCGAACGAGGCACAGTACCTGCATTGTGTGGGAGCATCAGTTACGGCACTATGGCCATGTGGCACGATTCCCCAAAGGTGATCCATCTCGAAGGATCCTCATTGTTGACCAACGGGATGCCCACGTGTCACCTGGCTGCAACAGATAGATGGTCATTTCCAGGGGGTGGGACTGGACCTTGTGTGTCTTCCTGGGGGAGTTGCTAACCAGAATCCTGAGCTGTTTCATCATGTGGTGGGTGAGGCAACCATGCTGTCCTTGCAAAACTTGGACTAATGGAAAATTTTGTGAAGTGATGAAACATGCACAGCTCTGATTGTTAGACAAGTGAAAATTACTCTGTACCTCTTGACCAGACTTCACCCTCTTTAAGGGACCAAAATAATCAACTCCAAATGAGGAACACAGTAAGGGCACAAATTTGGTGAAGATGTTAGTTGAGTCTTCCCATCTGAACCAGTGTGGGCGCTTAATCTCTCTGTACTCAAACCTTAAAAAGAAATTTTAAAAATTCCCCTGCATCTCTGTAATGGAAAGTGCCATGGGATGGATGGACTGAAACAGTGTTTGACGTGAGAGCCATAATAGCACCATTCAAACATTCCTTGCCTGATCTCAATCACACTGGGGTAAGGGGAGGGATGCCCTTTGACAGCAATGAAGATTTTCCTTCCTGAACACAGTTGGGTGTTTCTTGTTGATTTTGGCCTGCTGATCATAAAACAAAATCACTTTTAAATTTTCTTATCAGGTACTGTTTTAATACAATTGTCTACTTTTATGATTTCCTCTCATATTATAAGTGTACATTGTGAATGTTAGTGCTGTGCCTTGTCCCCGGGGTCAGCTTCAAAAAACACTCTTTTAAACGGCATTCTAATTGAAAAGAAACACACTCTGAGAATGTCAGATGTTAATTCAGCTGCTGCGGTACTGCATGAAGTATTCATCACACTTTATTACGAGTCTTTAAAACCCGTTCACTTACCTGTTGTCCTGACCCTATCCTAGCCTCTGCTGCCCCTTTTTCTCTACAGTCGACTCCTCTTGAAGAAGACACCTACGAGTTCCTTTAAACTCAAGATTTGCAGTTGCTGTGATGGATCAACTTGGAAGTTATCAGTTTGCTTAAGGCTCCAATATTGAATAAAGCTTGAGCACTGTTCCTGCAAGTGCAAAAAAAAGTTCCATTTGCTGAGACCCGTCCTGCCTGTCTTTTTTTCAACTCAGCAGCCCAGACGTGACAACATATACAGTACAGTATGACCACTGCAACTGGAACATCTGTGGTGATATAAAATTAGGAATGCAGGTCAGATATATCAAGTTCTGCAAATGAGACAGCCAAGAGTCTCATTACATTAAAAAAAATCTGAGAAAACCAGTTTGTGCAAATGTGAAACATAAAGCACTTGTCAACCCAAACAAAGATGTTTTTGATTCCTCTTACAAGATCCAGGCCTTTAATGACCTCTTAGGCACAGCCATCAGCAGTGTGTCTGTCTGCAGAGAGAGTGTCGACCTTGTCGAGAGGTTTACTTACCTCGGCAGTGACATTCATGTCTCTGGTGACTCTTCCTGTGAAGTCAGTAGACGGATTGGGAGAGTATGGGGGGGTCATGAGGTCGCTGGAAAGTGGTGTGTGGTGCTCCCGATATTTGTGCAAAAGGACGAAGGTCCAAGTCTTTAGAGTCCTGATGCTTCCTGTCTTACTATATGGTTGTGAGACATGGACACTATCCAGTGACCTGAGACGAAGACTGGACTCCTTTGGTACTGTGTCTGTTCAGGGAATCCTTGGGTACTGCTGGTTTAACTTTGTGTAGAATGAGCAGTTGCTCATGGAGTTCCAAATGAGGAATATTACCTGCCTTGTGAGGGAGTGTCAGTTACAGCACTACGACCATGTGGCGCAATTCCCTGAGGGTGATCTAGCTGGCAAGATCCTCATTGCTGAGAACCCGAGTGGCTGACCAACAGGACACCCACGTAACACCTGCCTGCGGCAGATAAAGGGTAATTTCCAAGGAGTGGGACTGGACTGCGTGTCTCCTTGTAGGGTTACCAACCAGGATCCCGAGCTGTTTCATTGTGTGATGGGTGTGGCAACCTGTTGTATCAGTGCATGCTCTCCAACCTTACCTGACCTTGCAAAATTTGGACTGATGGAAAATTTTGTGAAAGTGATGAACGTGGAAGGTGAAGGGTTATGATATTTGAGACAGATGTTTCTGAGAATAACTGATGCCAAGATTAAGAAAGGTGTTTTTGTTTGTCCAAAAATCAGACACGTCATCAATGTCAATGAAGATCTGACAAGGGGGCTGGTAGAAACTGAATGGAAGGCATTCAGGGATGCATTTGAGAATTTTCTTGGCAACTGCAGAGCTCCAAACTACCACCAAACAGCTGGTTGACAAAATGCTTAATGCGTGCAAAACCATGAGGTGCAATCTGCATTATGTTTTAGGCAGGGTACTGCTACCCCTGCTTAGGTTCTAATTTCTCATGTATGTCTGTTTGTTTTTTGATAGATAGATAGATAGATAGATAGATAGACAGACAGACAGACAGACAGACAGACAGACAGACAGACAGACAGACAGACAGACAGACAGACAGATAGATAGATAGATAGATAGATAGATAGATAGATAGATAGATAGATAGATAGATAGATAGATAGATAGATAGATAGACAGACTATATTGCAAAAAGTATTGGGACCACCTCCAAATCACTGAATTCAGGTGTTCCAATCACTTCCATGGCCACAGGTGTATAAACTCAAGCACCTAGGCATGCAGACGGCTTCTACAAACATTTATGAAAGAATGGGTCGCTCTCAGAAACTCAGTGAATTCAAGTGTGGTACCATGATAGGATGACACCTGTGCAATAAGTCCATTCGTGAAATTTGCTCGCTACTAAATATTCCACGGTCAACTGTTAGTGGTATTATAACAAAGTGGAAGCAACTGGGAACAACAGCAACTTAGTCACGAAGTGGTAGGTCATGTAAAATCACAGAGTGGAGAGAGCGCATGCTGAGGCACACAGTGTGCGGAAGTTGCCAACTTTCTGCAGAGTCAATAGCTACAGACCTCCAAAAGCTCAACAACAATGCATAGAGAGCTTAATGGAATGGGTTTCCATGGCTGAGAAGTTTCATCCAAGCCTTACATCAGTAAGTGCAATGCAAAGCATCGGATGCAGTGGTGTAAAGCCCACCACCATTGGACTCTAGAGCAGTGAAGATGTGTCCTCTGGAGTAATGAATCCCGCCTCTCTGTCTAGCAATCCGATTGACGAGTCTGAGTTTGGTGGTTGCCAGAAGAACAGTACTTGCCTGACTGCACTGTTGCAAGTGTAAAGTTTGGTGGGGGGAGATCATGGTGTGGGGTTGTTTTTCAGTGGTTGGGCTTGGCCCCTTAAGTTCCAGTGAAAGGAACTCTTAATGCTTCAGCATACAAAGCCATTCTGGACAATTTCATGCTCCCAACTTTCCCAACAGTAAGGTCTATAAAGAAAAGGATGAGCGAGTTTGGTGTGGATGAACTTGACTGGCCTGCACAGAGCCCTGACTTCAACCAGATAGAACACCTTTGGGATGAATTCGAGCGGAGACTGTGAGCGAGCCAGGCCTTCTCGTCCAACGTCAGTGCTTAACTTCACAAACGCTCTCCTGGAAGAATGGTCAAAAATTCCCATAAACACACTCCTAAACCTTGCGGAAAGCCTTCCCAGAAGAGATGAAACTCCATATTAAAGCCTATGTATTAAGAATGGGATGTCATTAAAGTTCATGTGTGTGTAAAGGCAGGTGTCCCAATACTTTTGGTAATACAGTGTAGATAGATAGACAGACAGAAATGTTTACTTTATTTACATTATTGATCATTTAGTTGCTATATATTTATATATCTTTTTCTATGTATCATGTGTTTTATGAGTAGTCTCCTGTCCATCACCAAAAACCTGAGGAAAACCCACAGTCCTTTGCGGTTCATTGAATGCACTGGCATTAGTGAGTTCTCTGGTGATTTGTTGCTTCTTTTTTGATCTTTTATTTTCTAGATTTTTGACCTCTGTGCTCTGTCTTTTGATTATTCTTGTGATTTATGTATTGGGACTTGTATTGATTGCCTTGTTGTTAGAGGCAACTCATTTTGCCTCTGTCCTCCTCTGAGCTTATTTTTGTGCCACTGAGTATTTTTGTGGTAATAAATCTTTTATTAATAAAGATTCTGCATTTGCCCTTTTTGTTACTAGCCAGGGCTTGTTGGTTAAAGCCAGGTGACCTATTTTAAGGTATTTTTGGAACTCTGTGTGCTTAGGAAGCTCAAGTTCATGACAACATGTTGATAAAGATTAATTTTCTGCATTCACACTTGGGCTTCTTCCCTGCTAATCTTGGTGCAGTCAGTGATGAACGTGTGAAAGGTTTCACCAGGATATTGCAGCAGTGGAAAGTATCAGGGCAAGTTGAATCCATCAATGCTGGGATATTGTTGAACATCGAAACAAGAAGCATCAGATTAGATTAGATAGTGATGCTGTGTACAAACGAAAATCAGCAGCAAAACATTTTTATTTCATTTGAACAATGTGTCAGCATCATTAGGCGATTAAACACACTAAATTCAGTTAAAGTTAATTTCATGTTTCACCTAATTCCAATGTGATACAGTCAATCTGAAATTATAATTTGTTCCTCTTTAAGATATCCATCATAATCACAAAAAGAAAAAATCTTCAGGAAGTGTTCATTTTGAGAAAATGTGGTGTCTAGTGTAATGATTGCAAATTTAATATGGTGAGAGTGAAACAACATTTGAGGAGTAAACCGGCTGTGGTGATGTGATAGTGCCACCCAACAGATCAGTGAGCTCTCCTTATCTGCCCTCGGTTACGGTGGTGTGACCAAAGGGAAACGCCCTGCATAGGATGACAAGTTCAGGCAAGAGATAGTGGAACAGTGTTTGAAATGCAGGTCTCTTATAGTGAGACGATGATGCCTCCCTAAAAAGATAACAGAACTGCTGTGAAAAACTGGATTCCCATTGCCAGGGATGGAAAATGTAAGCAAACAGAGCCAAACAGAGTTTGAAGAATGAGTCTATTAATGTGCCATAGTGGGAAAATCCCAGCAATGCCTTTCAATATTGCAGAATATTAATACAAAATGTACACTTAAATGAAATTGATTCAGATGTGAATATTGTACCCTTGGAATACGTGCGAGTGACCACATTGAGTGAATGGAAAAGAAGCTCAAGAAACAATGTTTTTATTTAAGTTTTAAGAAATCAACCCATCATGAGATACCAATCCATTATTGGCCACATTCACACACCCTCACACCCTCCTGGGGCCAAATTAAGGACAGCAATCAAACCGACATGCATGTTGTCTGATGTGGATGGAAACCACACCACCCATGGACAGGTGTGAGATCTGAAGATCAGGCCATGCTGATGTCAGAGGATCATCAGTGATGAGAGTCCCTTTATGGTGGCTTATGACAAGTGGATTTGCATAAGAAAATGTCCTGAACAGGATCTTTGAATGGCACACCTCCAGAACTGTTTGTGTGGGGTAGCATAGATTCTGGTAGATATTTAGCTTTTACATATTAAGAGCACTTTGATCATGTAATAATATGTTAAGGAGCTAATCTTATTACCCATTGTATGATCTTTCATGGCAGACTTGTCTTATTCCATTTTGCAATATATATCACCAGTAACAGCGTACTGCATGATAACGATACACTTGACTTATAGTTTTCATTCTCTTTCTCTGTACGTTTAGCATTCGTTATATCTGAGGTTGATGCTCTTGCTGCTTCCTGAGCAGCTCTTCTTTTCTACACCCTAGCGGCCCGCTTCTTCTCTTCTTTTGTCGGCATCTTTTCAGGTTAAAACTGATTAAGTCAGTGTTTGTGTTGCAATTACTTAGTATGTTTTTCTTAATTTTTCACTTAAGCTGGCACTTAAGTCTTCAATCTGCCTCAAGAATGATTTAAGGTATGAAGAGGTAGGGGAAGTGACGGTGAAGGTGGTAGGGATGAGAATGGCGCCCATACGCATACGCCACACGGCCGCCCTGCTGGCTGCTGCAGAGAGTTGATTCTACAATTAGATAAAATAAAAAGAGTAATAAAAATCATCACCCTGAAAGCAGACAGTAGAGGTCACATAGTATATGTGTACCAAATTTCAGGTCAATAGGTGCTACAGGTGATTTAAAATCCAGGACAGACAAACAGATAGCCATGGTAGCGTGTTATAGAAGAAGATGGAGCATCATACCCTGGCAGGTCATGTCCAGGGACATGTCTCTGATTAAACATTTATGGAAAATTCCAAATAGAAACTGCAGTTTTCTCCCATGCCATCTGTAAGCCATTGTGAACTTAGAGGAACATTCATCTGGTTGGATGTACCACACTTTGGGACTTGTATGTCAGCCATTAATGTTTTACTCCACCCCATGGCGAGACCCATTCATGGCCTTGGAGATGTATCTTACTCATGGGCGTTGTCCTCTACATAAATTGGAACAACAGTGTATAAATATCCATCCATCCATTCTCCAACCCGCTATATCCTAACTACAGGGTCATGGGGTCTGCTGGAGCCAATCCCAGCCAACACAAGGCACAAGGCAGGAAACAAACCCCAGGCAGGGCGCTAGCCCACCGCAGGGCACACACACACACCCCAAGCACACACTAGGGACAATTTAGAATCGCCAATGCACCTAACCTTCATGTCTTTGGACTGTGGGAGGAAACCGGAGTACCTGGAGGAAACCCACGCAGAAACGGGGAGAACATGCAAACTCCATGCAGGGAGGACCCGGGAAGCTAACCCAGGTCTCCTAACTGCGTGGGAATCTGGAAAATAATACTGAGACATGTAGCTGAAGCAGAAACCTTAACAACCTTTAAGAAGAATCTGACTGAGATATTGGGACAGCTTAGCTATTAGCTAAACACACAGGCGTGATAGACTGGTCACCTCTCATTTATCAAATTTCTTGTGTTCTGAATGAAGCCAGGAAGCACTTCTTTATTCACGGAGTTTTGGGAATCCGGAACAAACTACCGAGTCATGTACGAGGGACGTTCAAAAAGCTTCCACACTTTTTTTTAACTCTATCGATTAAGAATTTAAAAAAACAAATGACATCACTTTTCTACATAGTCACCTTCATTTGGTGATGCAGTTTTCTCAGCATCGTACCAAATTTTTAATGCCCAGTTACTACTCCTCCCGCCTTCACCGTTTCCAATGAAAATATAAAAGTGCGGAATCATTTTGAACGTCCCTCGTAGTTGATGCAGAAACTTGAACGACCATTAAGAAGAATGTGGATGGGATACTGGGGACAGCTTGGCTATTACCAAGCAAACAGGTGAGAGATTGACTCAATGGTCTCCACTCATTTGTCAAATTTCTTATGTTCCAATGTAATTATTTAATAGAGCTGATTAAATACATTTGCATGATAGCATGAAGAACAGAACAGATTTTGTTACTCTTGTCATTGAAATCCTTCAGCCTACCGTGGCATACTTGCCTAAGAAAAGTATCATACTTCTTACTGACATTCTAACTAACTCTTATATATTCCATGTAATGAAATTAACTTCCTAAATAAAACAGATACAAGTTTTAACCTTTCCTGGCAGGAAATATGAATATTCAGTATTTTTCTGAATAAGGATTGCACACCCTGTTAAAAAATGGAGTCACTCCCAATCGCTGATTGACTCAGATTTCTCATTTCCCAAAGGATATTCTAAAAATTCACTTTTAGCCTGTAGCTGTAAAACTTGGCATGGCGTCTTGGTTATTATTTTGTCTTTCATTGTCTCATTTTGTCTGCTGTGTAGAATGTGCCCAGCGGAGTTTCCTTCATATCACCACCCTGCTGTGCCTCCCGTTAAGTTTGCATTTTGCTGCAGAATGTTATCAGAAGACTTTGACATGTCACAAAGCAGGCTCCAAAAATTTACTACTGCCTACTACCTTTGCCCTTTAAAATAAAAAAAGGCCACTCTCTTAAAAAGTTTAACTTAACCCTCTAAAACACATGAAGTACCAGTATATACAGTATCTCACAAAAGTAAGTACACCCCTCACATTTTTGTAAATATGTTATTATATCTTTTCATGGGACAACACTGAAGATATGACACTTGATACAAAGTAAAGTAGTCCGTGTACAGCTTGTATAACAGTGTAAATTTGCTGTCCCCTCACAATAACTCAACACACAGCCATTAATGTCTAAACTGCTGGCAACAAAAGTCAGTACACCCCTAAGTGAAAAATGTCCAAATTGTGCTCAAAGTGTCGATATTTTGTGTGGCCGCCATTATTTTCCAGCACTGCCTTAACTCTCATGGGCATGGAGTTCACTAGAGCTTCACAGGTTGCCACTGGAATCCTCTTCCACTCCTCCATGACGACATCACAGAGCTGGTGGATGTTAGAGACCTTGTGCTCCTCCACCTTCCATTTGAGGATGCCCCACAGATGCTCAATAGGGTTTAGGTCTGGAGACATGCTTGGCCAGTCCAGCACCTTTACCCTCAGTTTCTTTAGCAAGGCAGTGGTCGTCTTGGAGGTTGTGTTTGGGGTCGTTATCATGTTGGAATACCACCCTGCGGCCCAGTTTCCGAAGGGAGGGGATCATGCTCTGCTTCAGTATGTCACAGTACATGTTGGCATTCAGGGTTCCCTCAATGAACTGTAGCTCCCCAGTGCCGGCAGCACTCATGCAGCCCCAAACCATGACACTCACACCACCATGCTTGACTGTAGGCAAGACACACTTGTCTTTGTACTCCTCACCTGGTTGCTGCCACACACGCTTGACACCATCTGAACCAAATAAGTTTATCTTGGTCTCATCAGACCACAGGACATGCCTCCAGTAATCCATGTCTTTAGTCTTCTTGTCTTCAGCAAACTGTTTGCGGGCTTTCTTGTGCATCATCTTTAGAAGAGGCTTTCTTCTGTGACAACAGCCATGCAGACCAATTTGATGCAGTGTGTGGCGTATGGTCTGAGCACTGACAGGCTGACCCCCCACCCCTTCAACCTCTGCAGCAATGCTGGCAGCACTCATACTATTTTCAAAAGACAACCTCTGGACATGACGCTGAGCATGTGCACTCAGCTTCTTTGGTCGACCGTGGCGAGGCCTGTTCTGAGTGGAACCTGTCTTGTTAAACCGCTGTATGGTCACCAGTTTCAGGGTGTTGGCAATCTTCTTATAGCCTAAGCCATCTTTATGTAGAGCAACAATTGTTTTTTTCAGATCCTCAGAGAGTTCTTTGCCATGAGGTGCCATGTTGAACTTCCAGTGACCAGAGAGTGTGAGAGCGATAACACCAAATTTAACACACCTGCTCGCCATTCACACCTGAGACCTTGTAACACTAACGAGTCACATGACAGGAAGGAAAAACGGCTAATTGGGCACAATTTGGACATTTTTCACTTAGGGGTGTACTGACTTTTGTTGCCAGCGGTTTAGACATTAATGGCTGTGTGTTGAGTTATTTTGAGGGGACAGCAAATTTACACTGTGATACAAGCTGTACACCGACTACTTTACATTGGATCAAAGTGTCATATCTTCAGTGTTGTTGTCCCATGAAAAGATATAATAAAATATTTACAAAAATGTGAGGGGTGTACTCACTTTTGTGAGATACTGTACACTAACACTGTGGTAAACTTATTAAAGTAATAAGAAACATATAATAATCCCACCCTATCCCACCAAGTCTCTCTATTGCAAGTTACATGTCTGTGACCCTAAAATGAGCTCACTACGTGGCTTCTGCTCACCTTCCCTTGGTCTCCTTCTCCAGTGGACCCTCTTCTTCTCTGCATCCATTAAGGAGCTTCTGCAGGTTACCTTTATTGTAGAAGTTTCTGAATAATTAGTTTGCATTTTGTTTTTTTTTAGAAATTGATTTTAATTGTTCTTTTCATTCTGTTTTTTCACTATGTGGGTGACGTCATTCTGAGTGTCTCATTGTGTTTTGCATCCCCCCGCAGTGTGCTGCTGCACATGCGTCATTTGATAACAAGTCAGATACCATCTTATCGAACAGCAAAGGGTCGCAGCAAACTGTGACTGTTATTCACATAACAGTAACAGAAAAACTCTCTTCAAAAAGTCTTCCAAAAGTTTTGTTAAAAACCTCTGATAATTAATTGAGCATTCATGATTAGGACTTCTAGTTTCCCTTTTACAAAACTCATCCCTGATCACTTGTACAATGGTTGTCTCAAGGTTATGGTTTCTGTTTAACGAGTTTAAATCAGTGCTGCTGAAAAAAATGATGTATTGTAACAAAACAAAACAACAAAGATAAAGATTTGGGGCACCAGGTGGAGATCCCCATATATTGTAAAGAGATAATGGAAAAATAGTATAAAAATGAGAGGTAGGCTGTGCATCAGCTTTTGCTAAGAAGCAATGTCTTCTCAAATGCGAGTCCATCTGACTGAGCTCTTCTGGTGGTGTTGGAACTTATGAGAGGAAGAGTTGCGGATACGGGCAGAAGGAGAAGTGACATCAGAGATCCTCATGCTGTTCATCTTTTATTCTGAGGATGGGAAACAGAAAAGCATGAGGATCCCTGGCTTGAAGTGGGATTACTGGTATCAAATGAGCCCTGAGTTTGTTTTACAATCAGATGTGTGTGATTTGACATCCCCACAGACCCCAGACTTGCCAGGGTGAGTGGCCAAAGCCAACAGGTCATGAAAGCAAGAGACAGTATCAGCAATTGGTGTGAAGGGCACCCCAATGATGATTTATATGGCTAAAGCTCCAAGAACCATCTAGAGATACATGGGTTTGACTCTTTGTGTGAGGTTAGCCACAGGAGAGTGGCGTGATCCGTAATAAGAGCAAACTCACGGTCCAGATGGTGGTACCTTACCGTCACCAGAGATTCCCTTTCCAACGCTGCATATCTCGTCTCCCAGTCCAATAGTTTCTGGCTCAGGTACATCATAGGACTGTCAGCCTCATCAATGGTTTGGTTTAGCATAGCACTCAAGCTTGTGTTCGAAGTGTCGGTCTGGAGAATAAAAGGCAAAGAGAAATCAAGACTGGTCTTGATGTAAGTCACAGAAAGCAGTCCCTGCATGTTCATCCCATACTACTGTATTCAGAGCACCGAGGCAGTAACCAGCAATACCACCCCGCTAATCCTAAGAAAGCTTTGTATCTGCCCCTCAGTTCATGGACAGGGCCAGTTAAAGATGGCATTGATTTTGGAGCATTGTGGTCTGACCTTTCTCCAGCCCACCATGTAGCTTAAATATTTGGTCACCCTTAATATGAAAAAGCTTTTGTTTGGATTTATCCAGAGCCCTGAATCACATAGTGAATGGAGGATGGCCCGAACATGCAACATGTATTCCTGCCATATACCAGAATATATGGCTATGTCATGAGGCCAAAGGACTTTATCCAACAGATGTACAAATGTATCCAGGGTCACTCTTACACAGGGTTACAGATTGGCTAAATGAAAAAAAACTAAACAAAAACATTATACTGCCAAGGTGGAGTTCCCAGAACATTCTACTTGTAAGTAGGAGTTTCTGCTTTAGCCATTATTGATGACAGAGTCGCCGCAAAAACAAAGATAAAGATGGTGCAAAGCCTGCAGCGCCCACCGTTAGCAGACATTCCTCGACATCTTAAACTGACAAGTGAATCTGAACAGCTGAAGTTGGAGGATCTGCTAACAGAAAGAACCGCAACATTCTCTGATGTCCTAATGAGAAAAGGCAAAGGAAGGTCTCAGTTGTTTTGTAAGAAATCACCAGAAAACTAGACAGATGATCTAATCTCCCCATAACTGATCATTTTCTTATTTCATTCAATATTAAACTTGCACTTTCCAACACTAAGCTTTCCTGTCTAAAGTCTTTTCATAATATTAAGAATATTAACTTAGACTCTCTTTCCTCTAGTATTGATTCATTTATGGATATTCATAATTTATCCACTCCTGAAGAACTGGTCTCACATTATAACACTGGACTTAATGATATTCTTAACTCTCTTGCTCCATTAAAAACTAGATCTGTTTCTTTCTCCTTTTATGCTCCCTAGTTCACGCCTGAACTTCAGCTTTTGAAAGCCAAAGGCTGGCAACTTGAACAGTTGTATAAAAAAGCTGGACTCTTTGTTCACAAAGAGATGTACAAAAACCATATACTTTATTACAAGGACTGTATTGCCCAAACTAAATCTAACTATTATACTCACATTATTTCTTCCAATGAAGGCAACACCAAGTCATTGTTTTCACTGCTTAATAATATCACACAGCATCTGGATTCTTTACCTTCTCACCTTTACTCAACTGATTTTTGCAATTCCCTTTTGTCCTTTTTTAATGAAAAAATCCAGAAGATTCATCAGTATCTCGGTACAGATTCCTCCAGTACTTCATTTGAATTTCACTCACCAACTCACTCATTTTCCTCTTTTCAGCTTCCTACTTTCTCAGAAATCTCAGATCTTCTCTGTAAGTCTAAGCCATCTACCTGTCAACTGGATCCCCTCCCTACAGTTCTGGTCAAAGCCTCCCTCCTCTCTCAGGTCCCTCTTATTTCTGCTATAATCCACTCTTCTCCCACTACTGGTACTGTTCCTTCATCTTTTAAAACTGCTGCAATAACCCCAATACTGAAAAAACCTGGTGCCTATCCAACCAGTTTCAGTAATTTTCATCCTATTTCTAATCTACCCTTCATTTCCAAAATTCTTGAAAAAATAGTGGCTATTCATCTTCATTCTTATTTATCTCAAAATAATCTGTATGAACAGTTCCAGTCTGGTTTTCATCCCCTCCACAGTATAGAAACGCCACTTATCAAAATTACTAACGACCTCCTTATGGCAGCTGATTCTGGTTTAATTACTATTCTCATCCTCCTTGATCTGAGTGCAGCCTTTGACACTATTTGTCACACTACTCTTCTCAATAGATTATCTTCGATTGGCATTACCTACACTCCACTAGATTGGTTCAGATCCTACCTCTCACGCCGCACTCAGTTTATTCAGCTTAAAACTTTCACATCCCAACCCACCGCTATTACTTCAGGTGTGCCCCAGGGCTCTGTCCTGGTGCCCCTCCTTTTCATTATTTACCTCCTTCCCCTTGGTATTATCTTTCGTAAATATAACATTAGCTTCCACTGTTACACTGATGACACCCAGCTCTATCTCACTAGCAAACCTGCTGCTTCCTTTCCACCCTCCTCACTTATTGATTGCATAGCAGAAATTAAATCCTGGTTTTCTTCAAATTTTCTTAAATTAAATAGTGACAAAACTGAGGTTCTCCTCATTTGTACAAAATCAACATTATCCAAAACTGATCATTTTTCATGTGTTATTGATAATTCCTCTGTCTCCCCTTCCCCACAGGTTAAGAGTCTGGGTGTCATCCTTGACAGTACTTTATCCTTTCAGTCCCACATCAATAACATCTCCCGGTCTGCATATTTCCACTTGCGTAACATTAATCGTATTCGCCCCTCCTTCACTCCCCACACCACTGCTCTCCTTGTTCATAGCCTGGTCACTTCTTGTCTGGATTATTGTAATTCCTTTGTCTTTGGTCTTTCTCGCAAATCTCTTTATAAGCTTCAACTGGTCCAGAATTCAGCTGCCCGCATCATTACTAGAACCCCCTCTATTCACCATATCACTCCCGTTTTGCAGCAGCTTCATTGGCTTCCAGTTAAGTTCCGCATTCAATTCAAAATTCTTCTGTTAACTTTAAGTCTATCCACAACCTTGTCCCTCCATATCTGTCTGACCTCCTCCATGTTGCCATTCCCTCCTGTACCCTTTGATCCTCTTCCTCCATCCACTTGACTGTCCCCTTCATCCGTCTTACCACTACTGAATGTTCTGCTTCCCAGCTCAGGAACTCACTACCATCTGAGCTTAGAAATATTGAATCATTTTCACTTTTCAAATCTAAACTTAAAACTCATTTGTTTAAGACTGCTTTATCACTTTGATTACAACTGCTCTGTCTGATTGTAGCTTTTGTATTTTAGTTTTGTTTTTAATCTGTGTTTATCTATTGTTCGGTGTCCTTGAGTGTTTAGAAAGGCGCCTACAAATAAATAAAATGTATTATTAAAAAAAATGTATTATTAATCTTCAATGAATTTTATGAACTGTCAGCATGGATGATGGTAGTGACCAATGCATCCAAAAATTGAAATAAAAATTTTACATGATTGCTATAAATATGATAAAACTAGCCTTGTGGAGAACTTGAATCTTTTATTTATTTATTTATTGTTTTGCACCACTTTAATCTACCATTATATAAAATGCTAAGGCTTGTGTGTGTATGTGTGTGTATGTGTGTGTATCTGCTCCAATCTGATTTGTCATTTTGGTTTTGGTGATGTGATTGAAGGTGGAAGTGCGAGTTTGAGACAAACAAGGAGGAGTGAAGTCGTAGGCTTGTTGAGAATCATCGTCAAAAACGGGAAGTATCAAAGTGGCCAGGAAGATTCATGGGAATGTGCTTGAGAGGGGAAGTGCCAGTGTAGAGTGGTTCAGACTCAAGGATACTGAGAAAAGGTGCTAAGGTGCATGTAGGGCAAGAGAAACCAACCTTACTTGTCTTCAACAGGTGACATGGCTAGTACTGTATATATCTATAGATGTTACTTGTAATTTTCTCATTTCATTGAAAGATAATTTTGTGACTCAAACCAAGCTTCCATGGTGTTAAATTAAAAAAACTGAAAATATATACATTAGGTTTAATGCAGATTTTTGTTGTGGTCTCACTTGTCCAAAATATGTGCAGGTCTCAAGAAAATAATAATAATAAATAAAATGCAAAAATAACGATAACAAAACATAATAACACAAAATAACAATGTTATAATACTGTTATATATATGTATAAATAGTGTGAGACTTGCCCGGACACCACCAGTCGGAAACCACTTCTTTATAAAATCCACACGTTTATTAATCATAATAAATACAGTCCCAAACACCACACAATGCACACACACCACTATAACTCTCTTTCTCAGTCTTTGGCCGCCTTTCCTCTCCTCCTGGGAGCTTCGTCCTACTCCCACTCCCGACTCTGGCTCCTAGACTGTAGGAAGGAAGCGCCTTTTATCCCTGCCCGGATGTGCTCCAGGTGTCTGATGACGTCCATCCGGCAGCACTTCCTGGTGTGGCGGAAGTGCTGCCCTTTGCACCGGAAGCACTCCGGGCGTCCCTGGCACGTTCCTCCGCCATCTTGCCAAGTGTGGTGGAAGTAACTATTTTCGAGTCCTACGAGGCTTGAGGCGCCCCCTGGCGGTGGCCACGGGTCCCAACAGGCCAGAAGCTTTTTGTTCTTCTCCCGTGGTCCTCTCCTGCTCCAGGGCGGTTGCCCCCTCGTGGCCCAGAAGCTATTCCTGACACCTTTTTTTTTTTTTTTGTGAATTTCCCCTTGGGATTAATAAAGTATCTATCTATCTATCTATCTATCTATCTATCTATCTATCTATCTATCTATCTATCTATCTATCTATCTATCTATCTATCTATCTATCTATCTATCTATCTATCTATCTACCTTCTAGTCCTTTTAGGCATCCCGGCCAGGTAATGACCCCGGCAATCTGCCACAATAGATATACATATAGTATATACAGTATATATATATACACCTATATAGTGTCACAGACAACTGGGGTCCTTGCCCGGCTAGGACTCCTCTTCACTGAGAGGACCTGGGAAACAAGTGTGGGCAGAACAGTACCTCGGGACGCTAGATGGCAGCCCCCATGGGTTGCAGTGGTGCCTCGGACTCCAGCAGGGCTTCATGGGAGATGGAGTTGTCTACAGCCCTGTTGGGATCCAGGGGTGCTGCCTGGGGGCACTGCAGCTGCTCCAGAGCCCATATGGGTGATCTTTTCACCATACCTGGAAGTGCTGCTGGAAGTAGGTCATCAAGCACCTGGAGCACTTCCGGGTAACACATAAAGGAGCCAGCAGACAGTACTCGGGGAGCCAGAGTCGGGTAGAAGATGGACAAAGCTTGCCAAGGAAGAGTGGAGGAGAAAAGAAAAGTAGAGTATTGTGTTTGGTGCTTTGAACTGTGTTGTTCCTTTGGAAAACGAGGAAGGCGTTTCCCACGAGGTGAAGAAAAATAAAAAAAACATTTGTGTTTTTATAAGTGTGCCATCTGCATCTGTCTGTGTCGCGCTGGGTGGCTCACTCGCCCCCGTAGAGTTGTCACAATATACATATATATTGTGAAGAAAACACAGGAACACAGTTCAAGGGTTGGGAAATCTGTCCCCGTACACTGTAAGTCTGAGTAAGAACTCGGTTGTTCAGTACAACGGTCAGGTTTGCAATAAACAGTTGACAAAGAATGGCAGATACATGGACCAATTTATGGGATTTGGAACGGAAGTAAGACTGGAGGAAGGGTGACGTGGATTATTTTTCGACGGAGGTGACATCATCCATGAGCGACCGGAGGTAAAGTCATCAGGGTGAGTCGGGAACAATGCGAAAGCTCCTCAGATGTCAGGATGATGTTTTCGGAATTAATTCAAGGCGCCATAGTTTTTTGCTCTTCGTCTTTCCTGGCAAAATAAAGAGAGAAGCGTTAATACACTGCCTTAGTTCCCCGTCTTGCAGTTTCTTGTGGCTCGTCAGGTCCTTTAGCTGCCCCCTAATCGTTCGTGTGTGACTAAATATATAGTCAACAAAAAGACTAAATACAAAACAAACAAACTTGAGTCAGGGATAAAACCCTGGCATGACAATGGCAATTCCAGACTGTCCTTGTGTGATTACGACTGTCCATGAGTGGGCCCTGTGATTATCCAAGGCTAGTTCCTGTCTAAGGCCTGGTGCTGCAAGGATAGGCTCCAAGAACTGAATGAAGCAGCTTTGTGTTTCATTATAAAGTTTTGTATTTGCAAAGCCAATTGCAATCATCATCACATTATGAAGAGGAAATTGTAAAGTAAACATATTTGCGCTGACTCACTTTTTGTCTCTTCCATGCTGTGCATTTTCAAAACTCAGCAGATTCTTTTCATTTGCTGGTCCATGAAACTACTTCAGATTCAAGTATGTGTTACCAGAATCTGTGACTACCAGGCCACAATGCAGTCTTGACAATTACTCTACCCCAAGCCCACTATTCAGTTTCATAGCAGGAGGCAACAATATGTCAGACCAACTGTACTCTAAAATAGGCAGTATAATCAATACATAGTGGTATTTTGTAATCTTATTTAATTTTTGAGGCACCTATTCATGGTGCTTGGTAAGAAAAATAAATAGATATAACATAAAGGGAGGGGGCACTCTTATAGTGACCCTTGTTTTCCAGAAAAAAAGTTTTAAAATGGTCCATATGGTAATACACAACTGAAATGGGGCGAATAAAGGTATAATACAAAGCAACAAAGTAAATAGTACTGAAAACAACCCACTGGCAATTTGGAGTCTTGACTCCTTGTCTGCTTAGTGGGGCAGATTTCCCATGTGACACCTTACCAAATACACAGAGGCACTCCTTCTCGTCTCTCTCTCTCTCTCTCTCTCTCTCATTCAATTCAACCCTCCCCTGTCTTACCTTTGTCAACTGAGCCTTCAGCCCAACTCATCTCCCAGTGCTGTTTTTAATATGGCACTGGCTATAATGTGGCTTTAAAAGGTCACCTCTAACCAAGTCCCAGAAATACTTCCAGGGATAAAGACCCTCCTTTTGTTCCAGGTCCTCCAGATCCCTCTAGAATTCCTGCACTCTAGATAGATAGATAGATAGATAGATAGATAGATAGATAGATAGATAGATAGATAGATAGATAGATAGATAGATAGATAGATAGATAGATAGATAGATAGATAGATAGATAGATAGATAGATCTGGCACTACATGGGAGCGCTCAAGAAAACAGTCCAGAAGAGTGATAAAAGTGCCCAGCAGAGGAGGAAAGCGTCAACCTCAGTCACACAAAAAGGGCAACATGGAATCTTCATAAAAACATTCATGTATACAAAAATGCTCTGTGGAACAACAATAAGCTCAGAGAAACACAAAGCAAAAGGCCACAAAAGGCAATGCCTTCAGAATAGGCAGTCCAAAAGCTGAATCCATAATATCACAAAAGCACAAGAATTCTCAAAATCCCTCTAAATTCGCCACACCACAATGATTCCAAAGGGACTGTGGGGTTTTCTTCAGCCTTTTTAGAGCTGAGGGCAGTCCCTTTGCTGTAAGAGGCAGGTGGCTCAGCCTCTTGGGGCACCACCCACAAAACACAAAGAACATCAAAGAAGATACCTTGAAACTAAATGATCAGCAATATTAATATAAACATGGATTCAAAATGTACAAAAAAGACAAAAGCTGCATTTTAAACCCTGATAGGGGAGGAACCTTTACTGAAATTTAATACTCAGGAGCTGTTCTGTAAATATGAATCAGTAAGCTGGGAAAAGGAGAATATATATATTCTCTTTGGGTGACAACTTCAGGGCTCGTCAGCTGGTAATACTATCCCAATGACTGGAACTGGAATCAGCCATTCAGTCCATCATAGGCTGGTGGATTGAGAAGCCAAGAAGGACCTCTCTGATTGCACATGACATTACTACTGACCACAAAGTGATTGCCAGAGACTGTCTATATCAACTCCTGGAAGCAAAAAGAACAGAAGAGGTGCTTGAGATCATGTGAGTGCTTCACCTTGGTGTTATTAAGGACATTGTTAGTCCCTGGTCTAGTCCGATCGTTTTGGTCCCAAGCCCAATTGCAGTTGGCTCATATGCAATAACTTCCAATTGTTTAATCAAGTCATATAAATTCAAGGTCCAATGTCATTGTAGGCCCCTTCACACCAACTCTGATGATCTGTCTCAGGTATATGACCTATCAATTTGGGCTACCCAACCCAACAGTTCTGGGCTTTCCATGTCACATATGTACATTTGAAAACAACTCACGGCTCATCAACTGGTAATACCACCCTGGGCCAAGGGTTGACACAGTCATCTAATGCTGCTCGTCTCATTCTACCTGCAGATCCAGTGATCAATGGAAAAGCTGCTGAGTGATATCACTTCCAGTCCCCATTCACCTGGACCCACCTCTACTACTTTGCACAATGCACAACAGGGGCTGCTGTCATCACAGAGTCAGTCAAAATTAAGACTCCCGTTTCAAAAAACATTTTCAGAACACTTAAACTTGTTCTGTTATTTTTCTTTCAGTACACGGGGTTTGCTACAGGTGCCCCAGATCTTTAACCTTTCCATTGTATATTCCATGTATACACAACCTCTCAAAAGTTTTTAGAATACCTCAGTTTTTTCCAGTTTTTATTCAAATTTAATCAATTGAAATGCAAAAAATTACATTAAATGGTGAAAAGGTAAACAGTAAATTGACGGAGATTTAAATTTAAAGTTTAGGTTAGCAAAAACTGAAAAAAGGAAATACCAGAATATTACAAATGAGCCTTCTTCGGGGAACAACTAGTAGGTTGCAACCTACAGATGTTCTGCAGCAGTTAAAGGAAATTAAACCTTGCATGTTGAAGCAAAAAATTTGTACAGGTGTCCCAACATCTGTTGATTACTTAAAAACCCTCAGTCTGTCGTAAAGCAGAGTTGGAACAGACTGTTTTACTTTTCATTTGGAGGAACTGCAAAAAATATAAAAAAGTGTCAGTGACGACAGTGATGTCCTGCACAATCCAAAGGCAACTTGAATCTGGAAGAATCTCTGATATGAAACATGTGGCAGACTCAAAGTCACGAGCCAATCAGAAGACTACGTTTCTGAGGGTCACCAGCTTCTGTGATCACAGGACCCTCACAGCACGACAGGTTCAAGAACAGCTTAACAGTGCAGGTCGACAAAAGCCAAGTGTCAGTTTGTATTGTGAAGAGGAGACTTTGTGTGGCAGGTTTGAGTGGCAGTAAGAAAGCCATTCCTTAAAGGATAAAGTAGGGCCTTGAAATACCTGCTGACAGGAAGAAAGTGTTATGGAGCGATGAATCAAAATTTGAAATCTTCAGTTCATTACGCAGGGTGTTTGTATGCCATTGAGTTGGTAAAAGGATGATGGCTCCTCAGTGCGTGACACCAACTGTCAAACATGGAGGAGGAAGTGTGGTGGTCTGCGGTTCTTTTGCTGGAGGCAGAGTTGGTGACTTGCACAGAGTGACTGGCATTCTGAATCACAAGGTTTACCACAGTTTGGCTGTAATATCAGTAAAAGGGGGCTACTTTGATTAATCCAAAATTTGAATAAAACTTTGTACACTTAATAATTCCTTGAGTTATTTTCTTATTTGCCATTGTTTATTTATTCTATACCTTGATTTTATGAAACAATAAGACATTAAACTGTGAGCACTTCCATACAATCTGAAAAAGCTGTGGTGTTCTAAAACTTTTGACAGGTAGTTTGTATAGAAAATGAGTCACATATCTTAAAATAGTTTTTTATTCTTAATCTTTCAACAACCTACCAGGTGTCATCTTCAGAGGAAAATGATTAGTCATACAGGAATCAAAGGCAATATATAGCAGGTGGGGTGTGGATTAATAAGGTGGGGTTCGGAAGGTGTTGGTTATAAAGTCTTTTCTTATTATCGGGATGTTCTTCTTTTTAAGCCTGCGCATGCTGGGTTCAAGTCCAAATGTCTGTTAATGGCGTTTTCATAAGAGAGCCACGATACAGCCAGCTCTCTGGTGCTCTTAGTATTGGCCCTGAAGTTTACTTTCACAGTGTCCCAGTTAAACGTGTGTCCAGTGGAACTTATATATTGCCTTTGATTCCTGTATGTCTAATCATTTTCCTCTGAGGATGACACCTGGCAGGCTGTCGAAAGCTTAGGAATAAAAAAACTATTTCAAGATATGTGACTCATTTTCTCCCTTTGTGGATGTCTACCTAGGTATCACAGACCTTCGCTTCCATATACAGTTGAGCCTCGGTTCATGACCATAATTCATTCCAAAAGTCGTCGGGTCGTAACCCGATTTGGTTGTGAACCGAAGTAATTTCCCCCACAGGACTGTATGTAAATAAAATTAATCCGTTCCAGACCATACGAACTGTATGTAAATATTTTTTTTTTTAAGTTTTTAAGCACAAATATAGTTAATTAAACCACAGAATGCACAGCTTAATAGTAAACTAAATGTAAAAACATTGAATAACACTGAGAAAACCTTGAACAACAGAGAAAACTAACACTGCAATAGTCTGTGCTATAGCGCTACCAACTGCTGGCTAAAAACACTTTTTTAATGAGTTTTAAACACAGGGAAAAAAATGAACATTTGAAAAATCCATAATTTAATAAACCACCAAGAAAAGTAACATTGCAACAATGCACGCTACGAACCGATCGCTGTAAACAGAAGTGAAAACAAAAACAAGGCCAGTGCATTCTTTAGCTGCCTTCCTACTTTATGCGTCCAGCTCTCTTTCTCTCTCGCATACCTGTGTGTGTCTCTCTCACGCTGCCTGTGTGTGTGTGTCACACTCTCTCTTTCTCTCTTTTACTCGCTGCACAGTTCATGCACAGGGAGAGACTGAACACGTACAAACCGAAAGGGAAACTGGCTTGTTCGTATACCGAGTGTGTGGTCGTGAACAGATGCAAAAGTTTGGTGAACTTTTTGATCATGAACCGATTTGTATGTGTTCCAAGACGTTCGTGAACCGAGGTTCCACTGTGTATATATATATATATTCACAATATATATATATATATATATTGTGAAATAAAGACACAATAACCAATTAAGGGTTGGGGTTTTTATGCCCCGTATACTGTAGATCAAAATAAAAGGTCAAAAATTAGTTCTCT